>NC_029781.3:101447046-101463250 GCF_000817695.3 Arachis duranensis
TTTATTTTTAAATAAAAAATAAGATTATATTATATATAATAATTTTATATACTTAAAATTATTAATTTTTTTTTAAAAAATTGGAAGACCAAAACCTATACTTGTCCCCTTAAATCCGTCTTGTAGACTACCGCCACCAATTTAATTAAAAGAGAGTGATATCACCACTCTTATAATTATTACAATGCTATTCTTTTTTTGTTTGATTTTTTAAAATTAACTTTTATCATTATTATTTTATTTTTCATAATGAAGAGATTGCGAGAGTAATTTGGGAATAACATATAATAAACAAAAAACAAGTGACAATATCACACTCCTAATTAAAAGATTTTTAAAAAATAACGATATTCATTAGGATGAGCCAAATTGAAGAGGAAATTATAGATTTTGAAAATTCGTGCAATTTAATCATTTGGTGGTGATCATGAGGTGACTCTTTTGTTGTTTGAAGAGGTGTTACTGTCAAAATATTTTACAAATTATTACAACAATCATACACATAATCACAGTAATAAATCATAATCATGCCTCTATTTCATTTAGATGACAAATATGTCACGAAAACAAAAACAGAAGCTAATAGAAGTAAGAGCCATAAATATATTATTTATCTTTGTTGAATGAATAATAATTTCAAATTTAAATATTGGGTATGAAAAAATGATACGGAAAGAATCAAATTATGTAACAATCTCAAGTGTTGGAATAGTATTATCTAAAGTATTAGTCGAAAATTGTTTTTGTTCTCAACTTTTTTGTTGCATACAAAATATTCGTAAGATTTAATTTAATTTTAAAATTATCTTTATTTTAGAGACGAAAATCATATAGACAGAAATGGAAGTAGAGGTAGATTGTGGACAATTTCTTTTTTTCTTCTCCTTTTTTCTTTTTCATTTTTTTCTTCACAGAAACAGAAATACTCTTTCTCTTAATTTTTCTTTTTTTTATTTTATATTTTTTATTATGAATAATTTAATCCAAAATTTTAATATTCAATAAAAATGACGATTTATGTGAAAAAAATATTAGAAACAAAAATAATTTTTGATTTATACCTTAAATACTAAAACCGTAATTAACCTTTATATATATATCATAAGAATTCTCTTCTAAAAGAAAAATCGTACCACTAACTTATTTTCGAAACACCTAATTTTTTTCTTTTTTCTTTTTAAAAAAAAAAGCTATATCACAATTTACCATCTTTTCAGTCATAACTTATTGTATCGTTTTATTAATAATAATCAATAAAGGTCAATTTTTATTTGTCTGGAAACCATACCATAGAGGATGATGAAACAATGCAATTAATCAGGTGATGTTCTAATGAACATTATATAATTATTTTTATATAAAAAATGTTTTTTTAATTATTAGATAGTAAATTATAGTTGTAAAAACTAGACTGGACTGATTGGTTCGATTGGAAAATCGGTGAATCAAATTTTATATCGATTCGATCTAGTATTTAAACCGTACAAGAAATCGAACCGGTCAAATTCGGTATAAATCGGTGCGAACTGTCAAACTCGGTGAGACGGTCCGACCGAACCGCTTGAGAATGAAAATATTTTTAAAATGTTTAAGGTAGGGTTCGAGACGGTCCGACCGAACCGCTTGGGAGTGAAAATATTTCTAAAATGCTTAAGGTAGGGTTCAAACCACTGCCCTCAAAAAAAATAAAACACTCCACAACTACAAGACTACTTTGTTTCCTATTGAAATTTTTGTAAATTATAATACATATAGATATTTTCTATCATTGTAGTATATAATAGTATAAAAGATATAAACTAATTAATAAATTATTAAAATTTAAAAATAATAGTTATTTTAATATAAAATAAAATAAAAATATTTATGATAGAATAAAAATAATAAAATATTTATTGATCATGTTTCATATTGTTTTAAAATAACTTGATATTTTTAAAATGTTAGTAAAAATATGTATTTTAAATTTTAATTTTAAACTTTTGACTATTTTTTTTATTTACATAGGATCGGATCAACCAGTTCAAGCAGTAACCCAACGATTAAACCAGTGACTCAATAATCTGACCGGTTCAATCACCAGTTCAATTCTGACAACTATATAATAAATTATAAAATTTAATTTTAATATATCATAAAAATATACGATTAAATAAATAAATTATATTTTAAATAAATATTTTTATAAAAAAAAATATTTTTGACATCTTTATTAAAATATATATCATTAATTAAACCTATTTCACTTTTCAGCATATCTGTAAAATAAACACACAGTACATTGCTTGAAGCATTAAGCATTTCTGACACATAATGATTGGCCTGACATGGAGACTAATTAAATATTTAATTAATTAATTTAGATGTTTAATTTTTTTCCCACACTAAAAGCAGTCATTCCCACATCCTAAACAGACTCTGATTAGTACTCAAGTACCTAACCCTTCAAAAAGGAACCAAAAAAAAAACCTAAGAAGTGATTGCTGATGAAAGATTTGTCTTCTCTATTTTTAACCCCTTATATACATATTATTATTATTAGTAGTAGTAATATTATTATTGTATTTTTGGAGGTCCCATAACAAGTGACCCTTGAGTCATCAAATTCTTAACCTTTCTTTATTTTTCTCTCTTAAATTATGAATTTACAAATGACAATTCCCTTTCACATCCTGCTATTTTTCTTCCTCCAATTTCTTATGTCATTGAAATAATGAATACTGTCCAAAAGATAATCATTTTGGACATACAAAGTGAGGAATTTAAAAAATTTTGACACTAAAATCAAAATGTATATAATATAATAATAAAATATTTTTTATAATAATTTAATATAATGAGTCTAATTTAATAACATAACTGAGATAAATAAATAAAATTATCGTGTACTGCTAAAAAAAATTTCAAATTCTAGTGGAGTATTTATCCCATTAACATAGCAGATGAATTTGTCCATGGACACTAAACATCCTTTCAATTTAATAATATAATGAAAAAAAAACTTGTTGAACTCCAAATTATTTTTTTTCTTGTGCTTGCTTTCAAAGAAACAGTCCTACAATAGTTTTATTAATTATTATATGCTCTCCATGATATGAAATGCCTTTGTATATCTCTAAATGATGTAAGCATAATTTTCTCCAAAATGATTATCCACAAACCCAAGTTGCTCTCCACCTTTGTGTCACTCACTCACTCACTTGTGTGCTATCATCATGTCATTCACACATGACATGTTACATCATAAAGCATGTATGTTATATGTGCACATGCATGCATGGGGAACTATATGTCTTTTGATCTTTATTATTAATTTTTTTAAAATAATTATTAGGTGATCAATATTTGTTTTTATATTTGATATGGACTTTAAGTTAAAATTAGCCAACTCTACATTTTCTCTACTAAAAATATTGTTCTTAGCATTCTCCATTTTTTTAAGGACAAATGATATTTGTATTTTTTTAATATTTTTTAATGATATAAACTATCATTTTCGTTTTTTAACTCTCACTTGTGTTGTTATTGTTTAATTTTATCACTCAAAATATATAAAAAAAATGTAATGAAAAGTGTCACCTAAACATTGCTTTTTTTTTTACTAGACACCATACACTACACATTACACTTTGTTTCTCCTTTTAGTGTTTATAACTTGGTACCCCACGAAAAAAATGAGTTCAATAAAAAAAACATTTTTAAAAGATATTCTTACACAAATATAAATTTATACCGTAAATATAAATTCCACCAACTTTAATTATTCAACACATTCTTATTTAATTTATTTATAGGATCTTATTAATAAATTTAATTTTGATGCGCTGTTAGTGTAAGTAATTTTATATGTGTATTTAATTACGTGACATTACATCAATAAAAATGACTACCTTTTACATTGATTACGTGAATAATCATCCAAAAAAATGAATGCACGACTGAGTGACTATTACACTATGAGTGCATCAAAATTAAGCTTCTTATTAATTATACCTACTTTATTCAACACTATTTTCCAGCATATAAAATTGTAAATATCATCATCATCATCATCTTCATGGCATCCAATCAATAATTATAATCTAAATAATAATAAATAATAACCTTTTAACATACAAAACACCAACAATTTGTTACAACACAGTAGAGCTAAGTAGGTCCAATAATGTACCACATTTTCTCTCCCTATATAATACCTAACCTTCCCACTCTTTCTTTCTCCACAAATTAAATCCCTTCCTTGTTTTCTTCCAAATAAATCCCTTTCATTTTCTCTCATTGCTAAAACTACTCATTATTCAAATCCCTAAATTAAAACCATGCAAGAAGAACCCAGAGAAGTTGTTACAAGCTTCAATTACTTACTCCCAAATAATAATATTAATAACACAAACCCATCTCCATACCCTCTTAACTACACTACAATTCAAAACAATAACAACTACACTCCCACGACAAGATTTTGCAACCAAATATACGCGAATTTCCCAAATTACCCTCACCACCAGCAAATGTTCTCCTCCGACTTCAGTCCTCAGTCGTCCTACTCATACATAAGCATGAGTAGTAATTCGACTTCGGACGAAGCGGAGGAGCAGCAACTGAGCCTCATCAACGAGAGGAAGCACCGGAGGATGATATCGAACCGCGAGTCGGCTCGAAGATCGAGGATGAGAAAGCAAAGGCACCTTGATGAGCTGTGGTCACAAGTGGTTTGGCTGAGGAACGAGAACCACCAGCTGATGGAGAAGCTCAACCATGTCTCGGAGTGCCATGAACAAGTTCTTCAAGAGAATGCTCAGCTCAAAGAAGAAGCTTCCGAGCTTCGACAGATGCTTAGTGACATGAAGATTCATAGCCCTAATCATCTTCCTCCTCCTCCATTATTGGAAGAAGATGTTCCTAATTCTTGCGCCTCAAACCAATCTCTTTCAAGTTCTATGGACCTTGTTGCTTGATTTCATTCACTACCTTCCAATTTGTGACTTCTATAATATCATAGTCACATTGCGATTGTTAATTACTCCTTCGCTCTCATAATCCTAGTTTATAATTAATTTATTTTGCTTTAATTAGATCTTGTATCCAAAATTAAAGTAACTCTCCTTGTGAAATAATAGAGATAATGCTTGTTTTTGCAAAAAATTGCAACACAAATTATACTCCTCCAATTTTAAAATAAGTGCCTTTTTATTTAGATATATTAATTTTTTTAACTAACTCAAAAATGTTAAATTGTCATTAAATCATTATATTAAAAGTTTAATATTTTTCAGATGTAGAGTTCTAATATTATATATTTTATAAAATTATTCATCTCAAAAATTTAAATTAACAAAAAAATATTATAAATAATTATATCTCTATCTATATTGTCAGAGACTTATTTTAAAGTACCAATAATATTGTAGTTTTCATGGTAGTTTTTTTTTTTTTGATTTTCTTCTTTGATTAAACTTCTTGTGGACAGCATGGTATTGAGTTTGAGTATTTAGTAATTTCTAAAAATGGTGTAATCCATAAACATGCTGGTTTAATGGTTAGCAGTACTAAGTTGTTGGTCACTAATAATAATCAGAGTCAGAAACAGCATCATGATTCTCTGGCCCGGAAAACAATGTACAAAGCTCTCATGACCTCATCTTCCAGTAATTAACAGAGAATTGAGGGAAAAATAAATAAATTAAATAAAGGAAAGAGAGAGAGAAAGGAAAAAGAAAAAGGATTCCATAAAGATGATAATAATATCATGTTATAAAGAAAAGGAAAATTATTGTTGTTGAATTGATGTGGCTTTCATTTCAATATCTTCTACACATTTTTTTTCTCACTCTTTTAAATTTTGTTATAGATTAAATTTTCCACTTCTAAATTAAATTAATAATCATTAATGTTGTTTACATATTTAAATAATATTCTTACTTTTAAACACCTCATTTAGAATTGATTAAACTCTCCATGATGACCTTTCAAATACTTTCTTTTCTACTTTTTTCTTTTATTGGAGAAGTTCTCATCAAATTCTAATTTAATTTGTCTTTTCATCCAAATAAATTATTATAATATTGTTACAAAATATACTCATTCTAATAACTTATTTAAAACAGGATAAAATAGTAAAAATAAAAATAGAATTAACTATCAATTTAATATCTAAAAGATTTAATAGCTGATAAAAAGATACTTAAAAATGTTATTGACAAAATAACACTCTGAATGATTTAAAAATATAACAAAAATAATCAATAATTATTATATTTTTGAATGTAGTACAAAAAAACTTTAATATTAACAAACAACTTATTTATTTTATTTAAATTTTTGTGACAACATTTAAATACATATTTAGAAGCAAAATTTGATCTTTAGTTTTTTTTTATTTTCAAAAAATATTATCATTAAAAAACTTTTTTAAAAAATTTATTTGACATAAAATTATCAAATTTTAAAGATAAAAAGATATTATTCTTTTAATAATTATTCCAAAAATTTGCAAAAACATCTTATCTCTAGAATCATTTTTTAGATATAATATTTAATATTTAGTTCTTTTTGTCGCATTTTTAAATTATTTGAGGGACTTATTTGTCGTTAATATTTTTAAAATTTTTTTTGTCAACAATATAAACTTTTGGGTATCATTTTAATAATTTACTCAAAAAAAATTATATGATAAACTTTCCATTATATTGATCTCCTTCTCATCTATTTTAAATGTATGAATAAAAAACTTACGTACCATGCCTTTGTGAAAATATCATGCCAAAAGAAATGTATGTGACTGTGAGGAGGAAATAATAAAATCTTTCTTTTCAATAAACTAATAAGATTTAAGTAGTAATTAATTATTCTAGTGGAATTGCATTGTGGGGAGAATTGGACAAGACATAGAGTGATAAAATAAAAGGGAGTCTATAGTGGTCATTAGTTGATGATAGAAAAGTTTCCACAAAAAGAAAAACATTTAGACAAGCCATCCCCTAGAATTCTTAGTACTAATTTATCTTTATACCCCTTTTATTTTAGGAGCTACCTTGACTACATATTATTGGAAAATAACTGCATATTTGATTATTTATTACCTCCCCCATGTAGTTTTGACATTAAAACCAAATTAAAATAATTGGTTTAATTAGAAAAAACAAAATTAACTGTACACAAAAGTATTTTGTTAACTAAATTGGTGAAAAAGTCCATCTTAATTTACAGTTATAAAACACATGAATAATAATAAACATAATTAAAATTTAAATAGTAAAAACTTATCAATCAAATTGAGCCTTAATTACCTCTTTTGAAAATTATATGTAAAAATTACACAATAATATAACAACAACAATAACTACTGGGTATTTGAAATTTATTATATATATAAAAAAATAATATTGTCATTTCTATCTTCAATAATATAATGTTACTCTTTTTTATAAATTCATACAAATATATAATATAAAAGAATTATGTGTAAAATATTATTATAAAAAATAAAAATGACAATATCATTTTTCATATATACTCCATAATATTTGAACCGACACATTTTATATACTATTTCCCACATCCTAGCTATAGCAAATGCAAAGGTTCATAGTTAGGCGAATAAACTATCACTTTTTATTATGAAAATTTTGAGCATTGACGATTCTAATTATAAAATATGCAAATTAATTCAATACTTATCAAAGGTTTGATTGGTTAGATAAAACTGTTCAAAATATTTGATAAAGTATCAAATAATTTACATAATTTTTTTATTGTTTTATTGAATTAATCCCATCTTTGAAGGATATTGAATTAGTTTATATATATATAATATAATTAAAATTATCAGCCTTAATATCCTCCATAATTATGCGTCCAAAATTCAGATTCTATGTTCTTTATTTGTTTTTCTCCATCTAGACAATGCAAAAACATGCTCTGTGGCATTGCATTATATTATAATATCGTTTAACTCCTTGAGATGACCTCCCCTTGAAACTAAACTTGGTGTTATTGTTGTGGTCATCATCACCTTCTTCTTATTATTCTTCTTATTATTATTATTATTATTTGTCCATAAAAAATAGTCTGTTATTTAAATTAGTCTAAAAAATTTTTTAAACTATATTAATATTTAAAAAATATAACTATAAATTAATTGATCTTTTTATTATTTAAATGATGATATGTTATATTAAGTATTAGGTATTACGTGGCACAAAGATATAATATATTAATATCACGTATTACAAAATAATTGATTGTTACCGTGACTCCGTGAGATATCAACCCAGTTGAGTATCAACTCTTACTATTTTTTTTTTCTGGTCTAGAGTACCAACTCTTATTGGTCATTATGTACTCGGACCAGGAGAGAGAGTAGGGTTTTTTACCCAATAGGCTGCAATTTCGGTCCTCACATAGTCACATCCAATGTTGCCATCTGGTTGTTTTTGGTCATTATGTTGACAAATTGCGTTCCGTTATTGTTTTGGAGTGGTAACCCATTGGGCTCTAGCCCAAGTTTGCAAACATAATTATCAATTCCCAAGTTTGAAAAGGGCCGAAAATATAACCAACTTGGGTTGGTCGAGTGATCAGCTCACTTGTCCGCTTAAGTAAGTGTCGAGAGTTTGAATCATGTCTTATGCATGCAACAATTTATTGGCCAGCAGTAAACCCTTAAATAAAGCTCAGATCCGCGACGGATTAATCCTTAACTTGTCGGGTTAGAGGATACCGTACCGTTAAGATAAACAAAAAAAGGGGCCGAAAATAAATTTTGAGCGCAGTCTCAATTGCTTACAAGTTACAACGGATCAATTTAATACTCCCGTGCTATTGAACCTTAACTCAAGTGGTATATGTTCTCCTTTTTTATTAAGAAATATATTATCTAGTGTAAACTTGAAAAAAAAAAAGATATTATGTGTGTGGGTATAGTGTGTGAGTGTGTAATTTAGGATTGGAAATGGTCTAATTCATCGACCCAAAAAAAAAAATAAAAGCCTAAAAAAATTTCAAAAATATCCTTAAATCGTAATAAATAAATGTCGAGAGTTTAAATCTTAATAATTTATTAGTCAACCATAAATTTTTAAATAGGACTGATTAATCTTTGATTTGGCCGAGTGAGAGATACCGGAAGAAAAAAAAACCTAAAAGGTATTTAACCAAGAACAAAAAGTGTCTAAATTCTAAACCCAACTTATCTTCCGTTCTTATGGCACTCACTCAGCGCCATCAAATCTACGAACCAAATTGATTTTGGAAAATAATTGATTATTATTATTATCACCGACACGGATGAATCAACGTCAAAGGTTTATTGTTCGGGATCAACGCACCAAAAGCAATCTACATAACTAAATAAACTATACTAGATGTATATATGCATAATATATAAATAAATAATTGATTTTTTGTAATAGCACTAACTAAAGAAATATGGAAGAAATAAACCCCAAAGCTAAGTCCCAAACAAATAAATAGGAAAGTCAAAATTAGGAAATAATCCATGATCTCTAACAAGGTATGTGGTTGAGCCAGGAAAAATATTAAATAAAATAATTTATTTGTTTTTGATTAATTTTTTTATTATGAAACATTTTGCAAGTGAAATACCCAGTTTTTGGAAGTAGCAGTCAGAACACACATTCACATTCAGAATCATTACTAACTCCACAAAATCACATAACACACTTCCATTCCCCGCAATTAATGTTGCTACCAAAATTCAACAGAAATAGTTGAGAAGAATTCTTCTAACACACTCACGCAGATTCTTTTCTTCTTCTTCTTCTTCTTCTTCTTTGGATCTGACACTGACAGTGAAATTAACAAATTTTTCTGCGGCATAAGAAGCCTCTTTTCCTTCGATTGATAAAACCTCAAGATCCAAAGAGGGCTCTGTTCCTGATCCAATGGCGGTTGCGGTGAGAGGAACCAGAGGTGGATCTAGCTTCCGAAGCTTCTTCTCCTTCCGGATCTTCATCTCTGCAATGTTCTTTCTCCTCTTCGTTGCAACTCTTTCAGTTCTCTTCACCACCAATCCCTCCACAACACCTGATGAATCTGTAAGTTCCTCTTATGCTTTCTTCATTGGATTTTATGTGTACCAAAAAAAAGGATTTTGATCATATAAAAGCATAATCGACATTTTATGATGTACAAATATTGTGTTTGCTTCATATAGTGCTGTCTGAAAGTTCTTATATATGTGACTGATTTTTTTTTTAATCATGAAATTGCCGTATTTGTGTGTTTTATTGAATACTCGAATTGGTGTCTGTGCAGCGTAGTTGAATTGGTAAGTTAATTACATGATGTAAGGATTTAAAATTTGTGTTCCTTTTGTTTATTTTTGTGTTACAGACTCTTCCCACGACTGGTAATGCATATGTGCATAGAACGTTTTTGGCATTGAAATCTGACCCTCTTAGGACCAGAGTGGATTTGATACACCAGCAAGCTAGAGATCACATAACCCTAGTGAATGCCTATGCTGCTTATGCAAGGAAGCTCAAGCTTGACATTTCTAGGCAGTTGAAGATGTTTGATGAATTGGCGCAGAATTTCTCGGATATTTCTTTGAGGCCGACATACCGAGCTTCGCTGTTTGATACGGATGGTCCTATTGATGAGGATGTGTTGAGGCAGTTTGAGAAAGAGGTTAAGGATAGAGTGAAGATTGCACGGATGATGATTGTTGAGGCGAAGGAGAATTATGATAATCAGTTGAAGATTCAGAAGTTGAAGGATACTATATTTGCGGTTCACGAGTCGCTTAACAAGGCCAAGAAGAATGGGGCCTTGGCCAGCTTGATATCTGCCAGATCGGTTCCCAAGAGCTTGCATTGTTTGGCAATGAGATTAATGGGAGAGCAGATTTCTAATCCGGAGAAATATCGGGATGAGGGTCCTAAGCCGGAGTTTGAAGATCCCAGTTTGTATCATTATGCAATATTTTCAGATAATGTGATAGCTGTCTCAGTGGTGGTGAGATCGGTGGTGAAGAATGCAGCAGAGCCATGGAAGCATGTTTTTCATGTAGTATCGAACAGGATGAATGTTGCGGCGATGAAGGTTTGGTTTAAGATGAGGCCAGTAGAAGGAGGAGCATATTTGGAGGTGAAAGCCGTAGAAGAATTCACTTTCTTAAATTCATCATATGTCCCTGTGTTGAAGCAGCGAGACTTAGCAAACATGCAGAAGTCTAATCAAGCTGAAAACACAACAAATGACATGAAAACTAGCAATAAGTACCTGTCCATGTTGGATTACCTTCGGTTTTATTTGCCGGAGATGTACCCTAAATTGCATAAAATCTTACTTTTGGATGATGATGTTGTGGTTCAAAAAGACTTGACAGGTTTGTGGAAGATCGATTTGGATGGGAAAGTGAATGGTGCCGTAGAGATCTGTTTTGGCTCTTTCCACCGATTCTCTCATTACTTAAATTTCTCTCATCCTTCAATCAAGGATAACTTCAATCCAAAAGCTTGTGCTTGGTCCTATGGTGTGAATATATTCAATCTTGATGCTTGGAGGCGTGAAAAATGCACGGATAATTACCATTACTGGCAAAGCATGGTAAATTTCTTCTGCCTTAAGTTATCTGTGCAACTTTTAACTTCTCTAATATGTGCTATTACTTTTTGCTGCTATAGGATTCTATGTCAATACTTTGACAAATACATGGGTTAATGTTTTCAGCTGAAAAAATTCCCTGAACAGTGCTTGAGCTCCCCTTTATACAATACATATGATGCACAAATACTTTTAGTCACATATGCATGCCATATGTATATCGTATATGTATATGTAATCTTGTATCAAATGCTGCTGCCTTAAATTTCTTTAACTTGTGACTAAGTTTTTTCTTTTATAAAATTTCCATATTTTTTCGGTGTATCATATTTGAGACTCGTATTCGTATTTGTCCAACATTGTACAATACTAATAGGTTACTATAACTGTGGTGCTGACTATTGTATTTAAATTTTTGGTCTAAATCTGTCATCAGAATGAGGACCAAACTTTGTGGAAATCAGGGACCCTTGCGCCTGGTTTGATCACCTTCTACTCCACAACCAAGTCATTGGACAAATCCTGGCATGTGCTAGGGCTAGGATACAATCCTAGTATCAGCATGGACGAGATCAACAATGCGGCTGTCATCCATTACAATGGAAACATGAAACCATGGCTCGACATTGCTTTGAATCAATACAAGAATCTCTGGACTAAATATGTTGACAATGACATGGAGTTTGTGCAGATGTGTAATTTTGGCCTGTAATTGAGATCAACACTGCAACAGTGCATTGGTGCTGTTATTATATGATATACTTGAAACCAAGTGTTCATTGTATTGGGGTTATCAAGTTAAATATACCCTTTTCACAGAGAAGTTCTGTGTTGTCATCAAGTTTATATTCTAATGGGAATTCTGTCTGAGAATTTATTGTTCATAGTTTTCAGATGGTAACCAATAATTTTGAATTGGAAAATGTACACGTAGTCACACCCCCTTTCTCTCTTTTCTTCTATAGTTTGGAGCATATTTAGTATTTGTTCAATTGCTGAAGGTAATGTAATGACTATGATTAACTAGAAGATATTACTGTTTTATCCATTAATATACCACTGTATTCTGTTCTTTTTCATGTTTCTGGGCATATATTCTTTTTTTGGTGAAAAGTGTATAATGTTTTTTTTTTTGTTTGGCTTGGAATTTAGATATTGTTGTCAACCATCTCATGACAGAAATAAAAAGATAGTACAGAGCATAACAGAATACTTACTATTGTTTGTGTGTTGATAACACCAATCGATGTATATAGCTCATTCGAAATGAAGTTAAAAGGGACTTTTCTACTACTTCACTGGATGAGGAATCTGTAAGAGGCTTTCTAATATTCAAGTCAATATGAGAAATGTATTATACCAGGAAAATAATTAAAATAATTTAGAGTTTATCATTTGCTGAGAGATAAAAGATTATTTGTATAGCAATTAGATTATAGATTATAAATGACATTGATATTATTTTTATTTAGTTATTAAAATCCTCGATTATCATGAATAATATCAATGAGTTGTAACTCAAATAGTATAGTCTCTTCGTCATTTTTTAAAAATCTTGGATTTGAATTTCACTCTTAATTTAAAAAAAAAAGTTATCAAAGAGTTATACCTCAGGTAATGTAACCGATCACACACATTTCATTGCAATGAAGAAATTTTCAATGCAGCAAACAAACTCCAACGGCATATGCATCTCAAACCGGACCTTCTGGTCAAACCAGAAACCAAAGCTCGGTCGGTTCAATTAGATGGCAGGACCCTTCAAAGTTCAAACTGAAAACTAGAGTTAGACCGGAGAAACGGTTCAGTAAAACCGGAACCCTAGCCCTCCAAGCTCCGCCCTCCGTCGCATCTCGTCACTCCGCCATACGTCGCTTCTCTTTCTTCAGCTGGCGCCGTCCCTTCACTGGTTAGTATTCTTCTTGTTTTTTTTTCTGCTGTTTTTCCCACCGAATCTAGTTGCTTCTGGAAATTTTTGTCCCCTCCTTGCGAATTTTGGATTCCATCGTCACTTCCTTCAAATGTTTCTGTAATTTTTTCTTATGTTGCCTCTGTAGTTCTGTTAATTTAATTTGTTGTTTCTTCTGTGGCTTATGATATTCTTAATTTGGTATGTTAAAGTTTTGTTGTTGTTGTTGTTGTTGATGATGATGATGATGATGTTATGTTATGAGCTTATTGATTTGATTTGGTATGGTATGGTTGCTGTTGCTAGTCTGAATGGTCCAGTTTCAGAACCTTGGTTTAAACAAGGGTGAATTGAATGAAGAAGATGAACTTTCTGATATTTGCATTAAGGATCAACTCATTACTTCCAATTGAAATAGGATCCATATAGGGAAAAACTCATGCCGTTTGTCAGTAAATGAGAGGCATCTCGAAACATCTCGGGTCGAAATATGGCTTTATAAAAGTGAATTGCAAAGCTCAATATGCTAGCAGTAGTGAATTGCAACTATTTAACACACTAAGTAGATGGGGTATGGTTACTAAGTTTTAACGGATTTTGCAGCTGCATTTTCACATTAATATTACTAGCTTTGTCCGGTAGCTTTGAATGGCGAGTGACGATGATCCAGTGAAGAAGAACCAAATTGTAGAGGCGAGAGCAAGAAGCATCAGTCACAATGTAAGGTGTACAGAGTGTGGGAGTCAATCCATTGAAGAATCTCAAGCAGACGTTGCAATTCTGCTCAGAAAGGTACCTCTACTCTATTGTTTCTTCTAAGTCCCTTACCATTTCAACTTTTTTCTTTGAAAAAAGAAAACAATATTTGATTTGAATGTCCTTTTTATAGTCTAAACAGTTTATTATGAACTTTGTTCAAAAGATACCATTTATTGATGAATGCAGAATGAATGAATTACAACAATAGAATTAGACACACATCATGGTGCAGGAGCATATATGAGTTGTGTTTGTATTGTTTGTTATTTGTAATAGAATAAGTTGGTTTTTCTATCTATTATAAGAAGTTCCACGTTCTCTAGTTTACAAAGATTCTCCCTCCCCAGCTCCCCTACCAGTGTAAATAAACCCATGTACTCTTTTGCTTGACAAATTTAATTGAAATGTGATCCTAACAAACTTCTAAGTTCTAAAAGTCTCCAAAGTTGAAATAATTAGAAAAAGGGAACATGAATTATTAGGATTGAGATGATTTTTTGGTTTCAGGAGACTAAAAATATGTCTCTAAACAAGCCTAATGGCCAAACTTTGTTAATTGTTATGATATTATCTCATCTGATGAGTTATCAATGCTCAATTTGTCTATATTGCTTATGAATGGACTATTTCTGTGTTATGGATATAGTTAATCTTTTTAATTCTTATTTCGGCTTTGTTTCTAATTTTCAAAAAATTTCCCTATCCATGTACGCCTAATAGTGTCTTTAAGAAAATAAACAATTTTGAAACTTCGTATCGAAATACATAAGATCCTTTCATCCCCCTTAATTTTGTTTCCTTCCTTGCCAATTATTCAAACTACTATCTAAGGGAAGTTAAGGAAATCAAACAGCGTATACCAGGCTGCTTCCTATTAGATTCCTCGAGTTTGAAATAACTGTTTCTGTAACATGTTTCGGAAGATCATTGTCCTTCCATACATTTATGCTGTATAATATAAAATAAACATGCTTGCTAGAAGCCTTAGGAAACAAATTGTTGTGCTATGATGTAAACACCGGAACTATATTGTAGTTAATTCGAGATGAAATTCGGTCCGGAAAGTCTGACAAGGAGATCTACAAGAAACTCGAGGATGATTTTGGCGAGACTGTACTTTATGCACCAAAGTTTGATATGCAAACAGCAGCTTTGTGGTTATCACCGGTAAGAAAAATATTTTCAGATGATGAAAAACACTTGAACTTCTTGATTTAATTTTTAGTTTTTCACGATAATGTAGTTGAATATGTGCTGAGTCCAGAAATGTTTGCTTTCAAATAGGTGCTATTTGCAGGTGCAGCTGCTGGAGTATGGGCTTACAGTAAGCATAGACAAAAGACTAATGTTCATATCATGGCTTTGAATCTTGTTAGAGGCATTCCATTGACTCCAAGAGAGAAGGAAACCATGCTTGATGTTCTTACACCGCCTCCTTCTCAGGTAGCAAGAACTTCTTCGTGGTGGCGGAGATGGCGAGGTCAATGATCCCGTTGATTATATCATCCTGTAATGGCTCTAATCCTTGCTTGGGTAACTTGGTGAATTTTATGGATAGAAAGAAATAAAATATCAAGTTGAAGAGAAAATTTGATGTAATTTATTAAGGTAGAATCAGTAATTCATTTCCAAGACAATGTTATTAGTGGCATTTACATAGACTATGATGTATTGTCAAATATTTTAATAGTGTTTTACTATTAAAAAAGTTATAAGGGGAATTGTAGCACTTTTTTTTTTTTGTTCTTTGCTTTTTATGTTTTTAATAATATTGAAATAAAATCAGGTAAAAGTATAAGACATTATATTCTGAAAAATAAATAACTTTGTGTAACAGATCTATAACAAATTAGAAATAGAGAAGAGTAAAAGAGGAAATGGAGAAGAAAGGTGTTGAGAATGAAAAGATTTTTTAGAAATATATTGAATGAAAAAAAATAATTATTTTATTGGTCATTATATTTT
>NC_029781.3:101463804-101468499 GCF_000817695.3 Arachis duranensis
TAGATGTTTCTTTTACTAAGTATTAGAATGTTTCTTTTTCATATTAAATGGATGTTCTTTTATATATTTTTCGAATTTGTGATTGTTAAAAGTGGATATGTTAATATGAGAAAAAAGAGGAAGATTTTTATAGGTTTTAATTAGGTTTACTTAATCAATTTAAAATTTTTTAAATTTTAAATTTAAAAAATTTAAAATTAATTAATTATTGATATAAATTAATATAATTTTATTTAATTTTTTGCTGATAAGCTTTTGGTTCCTTGTACTTTTCCTAAATTTAATTGGCAAAACTTAAAGAGAGTTAAGGATGAGAAAATTCAACACACAATCTTTACTGATTTGGCTTATATTGGTTTAGATCCAATACTTAATAACCTTTAAAATTATTCATTTTACTTTTACCAACTGCAAGATGTTTTTAGTCAAAGCTTTCTCAAATTTCTTTATTTGTTAGTTGTTACCATATTGTCACTTAGACCTTAGCATTCTCAAATATTATTTTCTTAACGTAGCTGATGTACAAAGTGAGTCAGTCCAGTTAAGGTGTCAACTGAGTGTTGTTGTTGTTGTTTTTTTTTTTTATTTACGTTAGTTGACTTTAACAACTCCAGTTTTTAGTTTTAGTTTTAGATTTTAAGTTTCTAAAATTGATTTCTTTTTTATTTTTTCCAAACGTAAGTATATTATTTTAAGAAATAAATCGAAGGTCTTTTAATGTGAGTTTCATAAATCTATAGACTTTTTTAAATAATTGAAAGAAGAATGTTATATAATCAGTAAATAGGGCAATTTACTTATTTAAATAAAATGGACGAATCTTTTACCCAAATGTGCAAAACAGATAGTTGTTACGTGCATGTGCAAAAACCTTATTTTATGTAATCCGTGACAACTAATCACGGATTCTAAAATGCACATAATCTGTGGCTGGCTGGGACGGTTTATGGAGAAATTTTGTTGCATGTAAACCGTGGAAGGTTCCAGCGGTTTATGTAGGGACGTGGAAGGTATAAACCGTGGTAGGCTACCACGGTTTATGAAGAAGGTGCACTGGCCATAAACCCTTGTGGGTTACAACGGTTTATGAAGGTTCAGTTATGGCCAGAAAACCTTGTAGGTTCCCACGATTTACAATGACGGGAATTCTATATATGTGTGGGTCATTCAAGCTCCATAAGAGATCATTCTCACAATGGCAAGTGAGGAAGAGAATTTTCTTGCCTTAGTGCATTGCTCTGAGAAAATTAAAAAAAGCAAAAGCTATGGTGTGAAGTTTACTGACAAAGAACCACTGAGTATTTTTATCAGTTCGTCCATGAGTTTGTCAGATTTGAAGAACAGCATCTTGCAGAAGCTTGGCGTGTTGGGTAGCAAGTGGGTGAAGAAACTATTCTACAAGATTCCCATCGCAGTTGTCTCGACCGGTGTTCAGTATGATACCTTTGCGGTTAAGGCTGATGAAGATATTAGGGTTTTGTTCTATTGTGTAAGGAGTTTTCCAGAGATCAGAATCCATGAGTTGTTCGCGAAGTTGGAGGTTGGTGTCGATAGTTCTGGGGCATCCGCTCCAATTCCTAGCCCTACTGACGCGGGTGGTGCATCTAGTTCGATGCCTGCGGTCAGACCGTATCTTCCGCCAGTTCAATCACATTCATTCGCGGCTGATTTAGAGCGAACGGAGGTTGTTGGTTCTGTACCTTTGGAGAATGCAGCAGTCTTTGAGCCTCCTCACGTTGTGGGTACCGGCAGTGGCCTGTTACCTTATATGGAAGACTTTGGTGGATCTGATCAAGTAGAGAATGCAATGTGTGACGATGACTCTGACCAGGAGCCTGTTGATATCGTAGGTGACAGCGACGATGACACAGGTGCCGATCCACATGCGCAGCATCGGCCTTCAAGTTCAGCAGTACCCTCCACACTTCTCATCGGCCTACCACGCTTTATGCCTTCCACGCCCCCTTCATAAACCGCTGGAACCTCCCACGGTTTACACGCAACAAAATTTTCCCATAAACCGTCCCAGCCAACCACGGTTTATGTGCATTTCATAAACCGTGGTTGGTTGCCACGGATTACATAGAATAGGGTTTTTGCACATGCACGTAACAACTATCTGTTTTGCACATTTGGGTAAAGGATTCATACATTTTATTTAAATAAGTAAATTATCCCAGTAAATATTATTATTTTTGATCGGTAATAATTTATGTCTATATTTATAAATATTTTGTACATAATAAATATATAATTTATATTTATATTTATCAGAATTTTACACACATAAATCAATACAATTTGTATATAAATTTTTTAGAATTTACACGCATAAATTAATAAAATTTATTTATTAAAGATAATTTAATATTTATACTGATCAAGTAATAACTAAAAATATTAAAAGTTGCTGGTCCTCAAAAGTTTCTCTAATTAAAAAATAAGATATTGTTTGCTCAATAATTTTATTAATTTTGCAACACTTAGCAAAACATTAAATAACACTCGGTGAAATTTTTGATGTATTATTTTCTATATTATCATAAAAACTTATATCCAAAAAGTTGTTTAACAATACCAATGTGATTATTATTTCACTAGTGTAAAATAATGCCAATAAAGAAACATAATTAGGAAATTAGTTGGACGGGTCTCTGGATCTCTCTTCGAAACGATTAACAAATTCAAAAACTCGATATTAGGTTACCATGCGAAAACGGACTAATAACTTTTAATATTATGGTCTAATATTTAAATTTAAATTTAAATATTTATCTTATCTTATCTTAGTTAAATAAGATAAGATAATTATTACCAATTATATAAAAAGAGTATGATAGTGTCTTTTAATAACTTTTAATAATCTGATTATTGTTTCGAATCACAAATCTCCAATACATTATAGTATTATACAACTCGTATCAAAAATCTCGTAAGTTTCTGATCCATCACACAACCCAAAATATTTATAAAAATTGTAATTTTTCCTTGTATGTCTCATTTAAATTTAAAATTTTTATGTTGATTCCATCCCTTTTTTTTTCCCAATACCGTCTATAGTTAGAAAAAATAAGGAATAGAGAACATATTTATACTTTAAAATATATATGTCATTATTTTTTTAATAAATATGATGGATACTCCTCTTCATGGTTTTCAGTATTTGGAATGAAGATATAATAATTAGCATATCAAAATAATCATCTAAAAACACTTTAAAGTACACCAAAATTATTATTAATAATAATTAATTCACAATCTTCGCCATTGTTGTATGCGGTCCTTCCGAAGCTCCAATCTTCCATCGAAGAACAGAGCTCAGTCTCTTTCTCTCTGTTTCTTACTTTGTGGAACACAACCCACACTAACAACACAAAAATCTTCCTCACCCTTTCAATCTGCACTCTCTTTCACACGGTAATAATTCATCTCGAGCCATTCTCTTTTTTCTATTAATATATTTAATGTGTATTTTTTGGTTTAATTTTCTGTTTATTGGAATTTTGATCAGTTACCATGCAAGCATCAAGTTTTGCCTTTAAAGGAACCAGTGCCACTATAAGGGTTCAAAAGCAGAATTCTTTGGTGGATTTTGGAAGCTTGAGAAATGGGAGTGGTGTGAGATTTAGAAGAGTATGCATGCCTAATAGTAGTAATTGCTTTGGCTTAAGGCTTGGTTCTGTTACTGTGGAAACTCACCTGGATAGAGCTTCACTTGGTTTTAATCACATGCTTGGGTATCCTGCTAAGACTAGATCACTCAGGGTTCATGCTTCTGGTTTGTATGCTGTTTCTAGTGGCTTTAATTTGTTGGATTTATTGATTATTGTGATTTTTTTATTAACTACATTTACCAAAGATTTGAAATATGATTGAGTCATGTATGGAGGAGCCATGATTTATTTGCTCGATGCCTGCTTTCATGGTGAGATTGTTTGTTTATCATTTTATTGTTGTTTTGTATTGAACATTTGAACTGCAATGTTGTTCTCTGATAATTCTCTGCTTATCTCTGTGTACATGTTATCCGTGTTACTCTCTCTCTCTGTCTCTCTCTCTGTCTCTCTGTCTCTCTGTCTCTCTGTGTGTGTGTGTGTGGGAATGAAATTCTTTTGATAAGTGGTAGGGGGTCATAATGTATGAAGTAAAGCATTGATTTGTTAAATAGGTGGTGAATTTCAATGTGGTTGTAAATTTTTATAGCTAGACAAGTCTATACTCTTTTTTTGGTTAAGGCTGGATACAGGTTATGTGTGTGTGGCTGTAGAGTTTCCTTGTCAAGATCTTGGATGACCTCTTAATGAGGTTGTGGCGTAGGAGATGGAGTGGGAGATAGGTGATGTTAAATTGGGATGGGCACCATTTTTGAGGCTTGAAATCTGCCATGATTTTTGCATGTCTCAGACACGTATCAACTGGTCTGTTAGGAACATTGGTTTTGAAGAATTAATTTTCTTTTGAAAAATATAGGTTTTGAAAGTGTATATTATAGTATCCATTCATCCTTATTATTGTTTTTAGCTCTTGGTGGCTCTCAAAGTCCTGGTGTCATCTCATGATTCATGAATGTGTATCATTTGAATATGCTTACATTGCCCAATGTGCAGTTGCATAGGCATTAATTTATTGAGTTAATTCTGAAAACACTCCTTTTAGTGTTGGAAGTTTCTTTTACATGTCTAATATTTTCAAAGT
>NC_029781.3:101468539-101483061 GCF_000817695.3 Arachis duranensis
TAATATGCTCATAATAGTAAGTAAAATTGAGTTGCAGATGGAGGTGTCGAGGATGTTGTCCCCACCGTTCCTCAGGGGAAATCTTCTGGAACTGTTCTGCCCTATGTTGGTGTTGCTTGCCTCGGAGCCATTTTATTTGGTTATCATCTTGGGTATGGATTGCCTCTTTACAGTATCTGTTTATGTTTATAACCATCTAAGTTATGTCAACAATGTTGTGCCTGCAACACATTGTTGGATTCTATTGTTATATCACTGTTTTTCATTAGATAGTATCTTTATGTTGCAAACTTCTAACAATGCCTTGTTTGGGTAGGGTGGTGAATGGTGCTCTAGAATACATGGCAAAGGATCTTGGAATAGTTGAAAATACTGTTTTACAAGGTACATTTTAGTTCTTTTTATATATAGTTTTAAACTACTTTGAAATGTTTATTTTATGAGCAATGAAAAGGGAGTGGATATTGCAACTAACAGTGTCACTCCCAATTTGGGAGATACTACCCTCAATGCAAAGTACATCTATACCTAAAACTTATCAAATTGGAGTGACATTATCAATTTGGGAGTGGTTTTATCCACTCCCCAATGAAAACTGTACATTTCTATGAAAATACCATATATTTACATAAAAGAAAGGAGAATAGTTTCTCCTATTTTTTAACTCTGCTCTTATATTTTTATGTTAGTGTGTGTAGCCATCAAAGTTCTCATATTACTTTCTGTCCATGTTATGACCCTGTTATACAAACAAAATGAAAGGGTGCAGAAACATAAGTAAAAAACGGTTTATTATTTTTGTTAGCATGTGAATTTGTATGCCTCATGTTTTCATCTTTTGGTTATAAAGTATATTAGCTTTGCTTGTATTATTGTATAGTCCCGATAGTAGTTTTCTCTTGATTTTCATGGGTGGAAAATCCTTGAGCAGGTTGGATTGTCAGCACTCTCCTAGCTGGTGCAACTGTTGGTTCCTTTACCGGTGGAACATTGGCTGACAAATTTGGTAGAACTAGGACTTTTCAGTTAGATGCAATCCCACTAGCAATTGGAGCATTTCTTTGGTATGTTAATTGTTCTTTAGGACAAGGTTTTATCTTTTGTATAATGTGCTATGTATCTGATGTTTTGAGCTATGCTATACTTACAGTGCTACAGCCCAAAGTGTTCAGACAATGATCATTGGTCGGTTGCTTGCTGGTATTGGAATTGGGGTCACATCTGCTATTGTACCACTATACATATCTGAGGTTGTGACCTTTGAAATTACTCTTACATTTGTCAACATTTTTAAATGTTTATGTATTTATGTGAGCCTTGTGACAATGTTTACATATATATATATATATAATGGGCAGATTTCACCAACAGAAATTCGTGGAGCTCTTGGATCTGTTAATCAACTTTTTATTTGTATTGGGATTCTTCTGGCTCTGGTGGCTGGGTTACCTCTGGCAGGAAACCCTATATGGTATTGAGTTGTTTCATCATAAAGCTTTTTATTTATTTGGGAATTTTTCACCACTACCATTGTGAGCTGTTTATTTCTCCTGATGAATCATATCATTCAGATGCTGTAGCATGTATGTTGGAGATGCAAATTAATGTATTCAGTGTAAATAACTTTGGAAGCAAAATTCTTAGTTCTATTATTTTCTTCTATTCAGTGTGACGACTGGGAAAACTTGTGCCTTTTTTTGAATTGAGAAACAAATAGATTAACAAGACCATCTTTCCTTTGTGATTTTCCTACTGTTCTTTTCCTTTTCAAAGAGAAATCTTCGAGGATGTTTTCAATTTCTTATTTTCAACTTGAGTTAATAGACAAACTTTGATTCCAGGTGGAGGACTATGTTTGGCATTGCAATTGTTCCATCAGTTCTGTTAGCACTTGGAATGGCAATTTCTCCGGAGAGTCCCCGATGGCTTTTTCAGGTTGTCCTGCAATTAAGTGTTATCTTATGTCGTGGCCTCGTGGGAGTAATAAGTTTATCTGACAAATTGCCATTGAAAAAAAAACAGAAGCTGCTGCTTTTGGATCTATCAATGAGTTTTGTCAAGTATTCTACTCGTGAACCTTCCATATAGTTGTTTTAAATATACTAAAGACATTATCAATTGCTTTTTACTATAAAACTGGGTTGGAAAAGTAAGAATTTTGATACTTGTGTTTGGTAATTTTAATTCATCAGAACATGAATATTTTACTCTTTATGATATTTGTTAGTTAAGATTTGATGCAATGAATTTTATGGTAGTTTTTTGAGAAAATTCCATTTATTATTTTACAGCAAGGAAAAATAGCTGAAGCTGAAAAGGCTATCAAAACACTATATGGGAAAGAAAGAGTTGCTGCAGTTATGCGTGACTTAACAGCAGCAACTCAAGGTTCTTCTGAACCTGAAGCAGGGTGGTTTGATCTGTTTAGTAGCAGATATTGGAAAGGTACCAAAAAGCTTATGTTGATGACTAATCTAGTTTTAATAACCCCATTAAAAAAATTCTTTCAATGTCATATAAAGAATTGCTATTATATCATCCCTACTTCAGTTAATTTTATCTGCTTGTTATCATTTGTGCTAAGCTTCATCATTTGAAGGCTTTGTCAAAAATATTCCTTATTTCAAGGGGGTCCATCTAGTCCTATATACATAAACATAATTATTGTGATTTGTGATAATTTTATCTTGAATATGTTTTTTGAAAGCCAATTCTCTTGTTTCGATATAAACCCATAGCATTGTCAGATTTTATAACCCAAGAGACTACCTTTAATGTTCTGACTTCACTGAGGCATGCCCGTTGTACGTAAAATATTTGTGTGAAGTGTGAACTGTGAAGTGTTATATCTTAGTGATAATCATCCAACAGTTTATGTTTTTTCTTTCACTGCTGAATTTCCTTTGGTTTACTCTGGAGTCTGGTGTTGATGAATGCTTTCTTACATAAAATGGTGTTGTAATTCCCTAAAATGTCTTATCTCAGTTGTGAGCGTTGGGGCCGCACTTTTCTTGTTCCAGCAGATGGCTGGAATAAATGCTGTCGTCTATTATTCAACTTCTGTGTTTCGCAGTGCCGGAATCGCTTCTGATGTTGCAGCAAGTGCCCTAGTTGGTGCATCAAATGTTTTTGGTTAGTATTTTTAATATTAGTTAGCTTTGTGCAATATGCATGGCATGATACTTTTTATGATTGATGTTTATTTTGTTGCAGGAACTGCTATTGCTTCCTCCTTGATGGACAAACAAGGAAGGAAAAGTCTCCTTATCACAAGTTTTACTGGGATGGTACTAGTTATTTTCTGCATGCATCCAGACCTAAAGCATAAAAACATAATATATTAACTATAGATTGGTGATATGCTGGAATATCACAAGCTTGAATGTAAAATGTGATTTTCGTGGCCCTAATGCTCTCTGGCTAAACTTTCTTGGGTTAAAAGACATTTCTTGCACTTTTATTGTGTGTGACAATAGGGCTTATATACTTTACCCTTTAAATTACCATGATTAGTTAAAACCCATCTCCTTTTGGCTTTCAACTCAGCCATGATATCCCAAAGGCATGCATGCCAAATTATGGATGTAAGTAGCACTGGGTACATCAGTGTTTCCATAGTACTTTAAATTATCTGAATGCTAATTTTCCTTTTTCTATATATGAATAGTTTTTACCTAGTCTTCGTCTACGTTAACATGCCGATACTATTGGGTTTAAACCATAGGTATCCTCCTATTGGAGGCAATCCTATTTGAGCATTTGGTATCCCATAGGGGGAATGGTTCTCCCAGCACCAATTTTTTTATACCCAAGAGCACTGGTTAAGGGGAAGGTGTATCTTCTATTCCAATTAACCATGTGTCCGTTACTACTGGCTTTACTAATTAACCAATTTTTCTTTCTCACAGGCTGCTTCTATGTTGCTTCTTTCCCTGTCTTTTACTTGGAAGGTCCTTGCGCCATACTCAGGCACACTTGCAGTCCTTGGGACTGTTCTGTAAGTCATTTGAACATCTGAAAGATTTAAACCTCAATTAACATATGGCTATGTCCTATTGTTCTCTCTATAATTTAGTCTTTCCATTTCTGTTGACTCTGCGATCTACGAATTTAACCAGCTATGTCCTATCCTTCTCCCTTGGTGCTGGTCCTGTGCCTGCCTTGCTTCTACCAGAGATATTTGCTTCTAGAATCAGAGCCAAAGCAGTTTCTTTGTCATTAGGCACACACTGGGTGAGTGATTTTGCATAGCAGTCTAAACTCTAATGTTTTACGCGTAACTCCTGTATACATCTTGCTATCATTTTATGTCTGTACATATTCATATTGATTTGCCTGATACTATAATTGAAGAAACTTACTTAGGAAATAGGTTGATTATTCTACCTCAAAAATTTTGGATCTATTTCTTTCTATGTGATACCCTGATTGGTATGACTTATTTTGCATTTTTATTGTTGTACAGCCTTTCTTGGTTGCCTAAATATTTTTCTGATAACGAAAGTTGGATTATTTTCTTGTCCTATCAGATCTCCAACTTTGTCATCGGCCTCTACTTTTTGAGTGTGGTGAACAAGTTTGGCATCAGCTCTGTTTACTTGGGGTTCTCGGGCGTTTGCATTCTCGCTGTCTTGTACATAGCAGGTAACGTGGTGGAAACAAAGGGTCGATCTTTGGAGGAAATAGAACGTGCCCTCAGTCCGACGAATTGAAAATCTTCCATAAGGTGCATGTGGTCATAATTACAATGCTGCTCATGGAATTGTTTTGCCTTTAGAACTGATGCTAGCTTTCTTTACTCAATGGTCATCATCTTGCCTGGCGAGCCGGTCGGCTGCTAGTAGTTTATTGTTGCCAAGTTTCAGTCGTGAAAATATGGGAATGATATGTGAGCTATGGTCAAGCGTCTGTACTTTGTATCTATTTTGGAACTGAAATTTTGTCTAGAATGTATGTTTGGTAGATATTGTCAAGAACCTTCTCAGTTTCTCGCTTCAATTTATCAGGGTTGAATAAGATTCCTCTAGCCTTTAGAGTTTCCTTTGATGTAATAAGCCATGATGTTGGCACTAATTGTACACTTCTCTTTCTGGAAGCAATAAGTTTAGAGGTTTCTTGGATTTCCAAGTTTATCAAACTCTCAAGTTCAGACCCTGAATCAAGTTTACGTGTTAAATTCAATAATTCAAATTTACCGAAAATCCATAACTTCAGGTAACCTTTTGAGTTAGATAAGAAACTACTCCAACTTTCCCTTTGCATTTGAATGAGGATGTTTTCAAATAAGTCCCTAAGGAATTTCGTATTGGATGATTTTGTCCCTTGAAAAATTTTATTACGTCGAGGTCCTTGAACTTCACAAAAATAAGATATATAAGTTTCTATCTTAGTCAATTCCGTTGTTTTCACTTAGACAAATAAGTCCTCAAAAATGTGATAAAAGGACTTTTATATCTTACTTTTATAAAGTTTAGGAACCTCAATGTAATAATTTTTTTTTGGAAATGAAAACGTCTTATTCAAAATTTCTTAAGGACCTATTTAAGTATATACTCCATTTGAATATATTGATATAAGAATGTACACAAAATAATAGTAACAGATCAAAGAAATAAAAATGATATGCCAAAAGATTGTAGTGTTTGAACTCTGATCAACCAAATAAACCTAAAGTTGCCAAATAGCAATTTAATCTGTAGTCTGAGATCCACTCCACTTGATAAAGGGATTCAGTTAACTAGCTTATACTACTGTTTACCAAGATTTAGCCATCAAGGTATTTTAAAGGTTTACAATTTCTCATTTCAGATTAATCATAAAGCATCTGAATCTGTAGGGGTTGTTAGATTCATCACTCAAGTATCTGAATTTTTGGAGGTATAAAATTTGCACTACAAGTTTTCTATTCCGGTCTCCTTTTATCAAAATTCATCTGACAAACAATCCCTTAGTGGACAATGCTCCTGCACAATGATAATCTAGTAGTATGGATTTTGGAGTAAACAGGTTATGTAAGATTAGCAGAGATGTTGTATAATCCTTTACAGAACTTCAGCATGACATTGATGTGTTCATGGGTACATTATACAATGTCAGATCATATGCTAATATAACTAGTTATAATTCCTTATAAGGTAATTAGCTCTGTCATCTATCTTCTTTACAAGCTATAACGAATCCAGCTTTGTCAACTTATCAAGCCTCCAAACATGAAATTTTGATTTTCCCTTTATCCTACTATTCTGTTTTCTGCATGCACAGCACAACATGAGCACTTACTTACAGGTCTTTTTACCAAATACTCAACCCATGTTTAAATATTTTGAAGAAATTCCATGGAATCCTCCTCACAGCAGTTCCATGGTGATATCTACATGTTGGACTTCCTCTCCCACCTTTCCTTGGTGTCAAGCCTACAAATATCAATAACAGACACCAACTAAGATTCTGAACTGTTCAAGTATCACAAATAAAACTACATGTTCTGAACACAATTATAGCAATTTTTTTTGGTTTGAAACAACCCATAAACACAAACAAAAATTGTCTTTAACGTTTTGTTTGAAATGAGAAACAAAGGCAGAGATAGTGTGTCACTAGACAAAAAATTCTTGTACTTTCTGTATCTCCAAAAAAGAAGAGGTGATGAAGAGTTGAAGACAGAACACTATGACAAAAATTTCGTGTGTTTTCTGACACTCTCCCACGCCACTACCGAACAAAATACAAATGTAATTTGTGTCTCTTTCTCTTAAATCTGATGCTTCTGAATATTGTTTTACAGAAATTAACAGTCACTCAATAACCTGATTTGATTAATATTGGACTACATGAATCTGTTATCTTAATTTGATATGAGAGATTTTTAAGAGTATCAATAATAGAATTATTCCCTAGATTACAGTTAATGCTCACTTTGGTCCTTGTAGGTACACATGTGAATCATTTTGGTTTTTGTAGATTTTGATAGGTCAAAACAGTCCTTATGAGTAACACAAGTTAATTCCTCAAGAGACTCCACTGATTTGACCCACATTTGCTACCTACAGAAACTATTTTGATTTATCAAAATTTAAAGGACCAAAATAACTAGTGGGTGTACCTATTACTAAGTACTAACTCTTAAGGATAAAAAGGGGCAAATTGAAACCAAAGAACTGAATGAGTATTACTAAGTACCAATTAAGCTCAATTAACCAAAGTGGAGTTAGAGTTATACCCCCAATGCAACTTTTGTTTCTTTGGTGCAGAAACCAGAGAGGTATTACTATTATCTTTCGAGTCCTTATCATTTTTTCTGGTAGCAAAAGCATCACATTTCAAGGGGCATGATGATTCTTTGACATCAACTTGTAAATCTTCAGTTCCACTTTTTTGGCTTCTTGAATGATCATTACCTTGAGAAGTCTTAGCATCATCTACAAAACCCAAAGGTGGAAGTTAAAAATAACAGAAAATTCAAAATAAGAGTGAAGGATTAACTATTTTTCGCAAGTTACTAACTAAAATTAATTACTCACAAGTCCCTCTCAATTGAAAATAACTAACAAAACAGCACAACACCATGCACATGAAAAATTACAATAGGAACCTTTCAGTTTCGCTTTGAACTTTGATTTGGACTTCAATTGTAAGCGCTTCTTGTGCAGTTCCTATACCATTTGAAAGCAAATACACTGTAAATATCAATGCAAAGGGAAGAAAAACAACCCAGATCCTAGACCGTTGGAAAACGTCAAATTTTCGCAATGGTTTTCGAATGTTGAAAAATCTCAGAAAAGAAAATTAAAGTGAATACCCACACGAAACTTGGATAGCTGATCTTGGGTGACACCTTTGGCGCTGAAATTGGGTCGCAGGCATGGTGATGATGCGATTGCTGCTTCTCTTCTTCGCTCCTCTTCTTCTTTTTCCATGGCTGCCTCTCTTTGCTCTTCCCGTCTCTATTTGATTTTTCGGTCATGCAGGGTCAAGATTAATATTTTTTACCGTGGAAAAAATAAATAAAACAAAATAAATACATTATGAGATTTCCTTTATTTTTTGGTCAATGACACAAAATAAAAGATTTAAACACAAAAAATATAATATAAACCTTATTTTTCTTTTTTTTTTGGTTTTTAAAATGATTAAAAATACATAATTAATTAACGAGTGGAAACTTAGGTGCAATCGAGTTCACGTGAAGTTGATACTTGAGAGTCGTTAGATGAGTTGACTGATTTGACTAAATTTTCATCTAACACCTCTCAGATATTAACTTCATGTGAAGTCAACTTCTCCTAAGTTTTCACTTTAATTAACAATATCTGCATGTTTTATACAGATGTAATGATAATTTGGTGTAAAAATAGTTTTATGCCAAGATTTACATTAAGTTGTTTTTTATGAAACTTTTTTATACTATAGATAGAGAAATTTAAATCTGCAATCAATTAACTTTTAAATCACTACATCTATTATTATGATCACTGTAATTACAATTTTTACTATTACGTATTTCCGGAAAGACAATCATAATGGCAAAAAGCTATTTTCAACCAAATGTTAAAATAATTTTATTATAAAAAAGGTAAAAATATAAAACACAACCATCTTAAATTCTTAATACAGTTTAAGAAAAGTTTTTTTTTCGAGTTATCTTTTTTTAAAAGATCTTATTGAGAAGTAAAAGTAATTTTATGTTTGGATATCTTATGTAAAAAGGTCTTTTTATCTATCAATTATGTTTGAGTATAACAATATAAAAGTACCTTTTTGTTTATTTATTACATGAAAAACATCTTTTTTTTTAAGAAAAAAAGATCTTTTAAAAAAAGATGTAAATTACAGCTTCTCAAAAAAGATCTTTTTTTATTTTACTAGTACTTTTACTTTTACT
Source organism: Arachis duranensis (assembly GCF_000817695.3). Taxonomy (NCBI): domain Eukaryota; kingdom Viridiplantae; phylum Streptophyta; class Magnoliopsida; order Fabales; family Fabaceae; genus Arachis; species Arachis duranensis. The sequence continues at coordinate 101,477,421 of NC_029781.3, forward strand.
ACTAGAAATTTGACAAATACGTTAAAAAATAAAAAAAGATCTTTTTTCATTAAAAATATATCATTTTTTTAACAAAATAATGACGTCCAAACATGCACTAAATCTTTCAACTTTTTGTAACACATGCTGAAGCTAAATAAATCATTCTTAATCGATTGGATTTGCAACTTAAAATAGATTTATGAAAGTTGAGGTTGAATGGAATCAAATGATCATGTTATTCATTTGAGCATCTCCACCAACCTAAATTTGTTGATTGGTCGGACAATTTTGACCCCAGCTTATATAAAAAATTCATAATAATTCATATTTTTCTTCAATCATAATTCATAACTAAGAAAGTGGTTGTTCTTTTCTTTCTTTTTTCCAAAAACGTTGCTTGGTGTAGTTGGTACTCACTCACCTCTTTGTCTTGGCATACCAAATTCACCTCTATTTAATATCTTTCTACTTTCTCATTTTCTCCCACATACACCACACCTTAGATTTTCTCTGATTCTATTCGAATTTCAATAAAACCAGGTTTGCATTAAACCTACTCTTTTTCTTTCTTTTTTTTGTTTTTGTTTTTGTATTTTATGTGCACTTTAGTTAGTATATGATTGATTGATGGTAGAAGTGAGTGATCATGATTCATGAACCTATCTTCTTTAGTTTGTGTTGTGGTTTTCTGAGAAATCTATAAGATAGTGTTGTTGATGATCTGGGTTTTACTTCTAGTTTCTCGCTTATCATGCCATTATTATTAATGATGTTGGATCATTTTTTTTTGTGGTACTAGTTTTCATTTTTGCATGCAGCTCTTTCAACTTGGTTGCTGAATAATTTTTGTAAAGAATTAGAAATATTTGAGAAACAAAAAAAAATTGCAGGACTGTTATTCACATATATGTACAAATTTAAGGAAACAAGTACCTTTTCTGGGGATAAAGTAATCTGTTGTGATTCTTGGAACTAGAAGATTCCTCTTTCTCCATACATATTTATTCTTGGAATATGCTTAATCTATTTACACTTTACAGCTCATGTTCTTCAGAAATTAGAACCTCATGCTGTTTTCTTTCTTCTTTTATGATTCTTTTCTGGAGTGAATTATTAACCATCATTGAACAGGAAACAAAAAATGGCTCCACCGAAGACGAGAATAGGGCTTGCAGGGCTTGCTGTAATGGGGCAAAATCTTGCTCTCAACATAGCTGAGAAGGGCTTTCCCATTTCAGTATACAACAGAACCACATCCAAGGTTGATGAGACTGTGGAACGAGCGAAGCAGGAAGGAAATCTTCCTGTTTACGGCTACCATGACCCCGAATCCTTTGTTCAGTCCATTCAGAAGCCTAGGGTCATAATAATGCTGGTTAAGGCCGGTGCACCCGTGGACCAAACCATTAAGACCCTTTCGGGATACTTGGAGAAAGGGGACTGCATCATTGATGGTGGTAATGAATGGTATGAGAACACTGAGAGAAGAGAGAAAGCTATGGCTGAATTAGGCCTTCTCTACCTTGGGATGGGAGTTTCGGGTGGCGAGGAGGGTGCTCGCAATGGTCCCTCTTTGATGCCTGGTGGTTCCTTTGAGGCCTACAAATACATAGAAGACATTCTTCTCAAAGTGGCAGCTCAAGTCCCCGACAGCGGCCCATGTGTGACATATGTTGGTAAAGGTGGATCCGGTAACTTTGTTAAGATGATCCATAATGGAATTGAATATGGTGATATGCAACTAATCGCCGAGGCTTATGATGTGCTAAAATCCGTCGGGAAGTTATCAAATGAGGAACTACAAAATGTCTTTGCAGAATGGAACAGGGGAGAACTCCTGAGCTTCCTGATTGAAATCACTGCAGATATATTTGGAATTAAGGATGATAAAGGAGATGGATATCTGGTTGACAAGGTTCTCGACAAAACCGGCATGAAAGGAACCGGTAAGTGGACTGTCCAGCAAGCTGCTGAGTTATCAGTTGCTACACCCACGATTGAGGCTTCTTTGGATGCTAGGTTCCTTAGTGGATTCAAGGAGGAAAGAGTTGAAGCTGCAAAGGTGTTCAAATCCGGTGGTTTTGGCGATATCTTGAGTGATCAACCAGTAGACAAGCAGAAGCTGATTGATGATGTTAGGAAGGCTCTTTATGCTGCAAAAATCTGTAGTTATGCACAGGGAATGAATCTGATCCGTGCCAAGAGTATCGAAAAGGGTTGGGATTTGAAGTTGGGTGAACTTGCCAGGATCTGGAAAGGTGGTTGCATCATAAGAGCCATATTCTTGGACAGAATAAAAAAGGCATACGACAGGAATGCTAACCTCGCTAACCTCCTCGTGGATCCGGAGTTTGCGAAGGAGATCATCGATCGCCAATCGGCCTGGCGCAGAGTCGTGTGTCTTGCTATCAACTCGGGCATCAGCACGCCCGGTATGTCTGCTAGTCTTGCTTATTTCGACTCCTACAGAAGAGAGAGATTGCCTGCTAATTTAGTGCAAGCTCAGAGGGACTATTTTGGTGCACATACATACGAAAGGACTGACATTGAGGGATCTTTCCATACCGAGTGGTTCAAGCTTGCCAAACAGTCAAGAAGCTAGATTTCTGGTGCTTGTAATGTAATGTAATGCACTGCTTTGTGCTGAGTTCATCATGAATAATTGAATTGAATTGAAGAAGCACTTTCAATTTCACTTTGTCTATGTTAATTGCTTGGGTGTTGTATGATTTGGTGATCCTTCTTCTGAATGTTTATGATTTGTCCCCGTTGGCTAAAGTCTTTTTAGTTTTCAGGAAATAATTATCTTTTTTCTAATTGGTGTTTTTCACCCCTCCATTAGTGATAATTAGCTAGGTGCAAACTGTTTGGGGTAACAAAAACTTGTAGAGAAAATGACAAATTTGAATTTCTGTTTGGCTTGTGATTTGATTCTCAGCTGTCAACATTCAAAGTTCAAATAGTGAATCTCCTTTGAAATATAATCTGTCATTTCCAAGTTGAAATGATGCTGCATCCCTCCACTTTCAAGTTGTTCATCCCTGACAAATCTAAACACTTCTCTTCCTATACAAATATACTTCAACAACTTTCCAAAACAAACGGGTTGAAGGGTCTCCACCACCAAATCTTAGATAGGATCGTTAGTATGTAATCTATGAAAAGAGAAATTCTTCCATATTTCTAGGAAAATTTTTAATCCCAAAACATTATTAGGACACTGAATACTCTAAACCTCATAAAAAAATAATAGCTATTAATTAATTGTATATTTAAATTATTTTTTTGATTAACAAAATAGAGAGATAACCCGTGTTATTTGTTAACAAAGTATTAATGTTTAAATGGTTGTGTATTAAATTATTCTAATCGTACTCCTATCCCATCTCCTACACAAATATTTGTATTTATGTATAAATACATGTATTATTTAACTTATTTTAATGTATATTTTGTATTTCAATATGTATTCTATATATAAGTAATAATTTGGTGGCTGAAAATTTTTGTGTATGCGTAATATGGTTATATTCACATCAAGCATGGAAAATTGACTAAAATTGTGGCTAACCATAGAGAAGCAATACCAATTTTCTGTTTTATTTCTTTTTCTTAAACAATCTGAACATCATTATTCTTTTGAATTTAAGAGAGAGGAAAATAATCAGTATAAATTAACAAGAGGAGGACTATGTACATTTTGAAGAGTGGTCATCAAGCCAAGAAATGATGTCACCAAAGACCTGATTTATTAGTTCATCAGGCTCTCCCTCAAGAAGAGAATGGTAAGCATCCTTGTAAAGTTTCAGTGTCTTGTCTGAACTTTTTGCTTTCTCAAACAAAGCTTTGCTCACTGATGGATCAGTCACAGTATCATTCTCCCCATGAAGGATTAATATTGGCAAAGAGACCTGTAAATTACAGCCATTAAAGGTGAAGATGAATTAATTTCATTGCAGTGCTCTCAACATGAGTAATTCCCGCATGCTCGTGAAGCACATTTAATGCATGCTTCTGGAGTAATAACAGCCATGCATTCTTATTTTAACTAATATAAATGATAATGAGTGGTTATGGACTTATGGTTACTCCTGAAGAACAAATTAAATGTGCTCGAGGAGCATGCAAGTCTTTAATGCTATTGTATGCGGAAAAGAGGATGGAGAGAATGAAATTTCATATCTAAGCAGAGATTCAGTGGATCTAAGATCATTCTCAGTAATATAGTCTTGATGATCAAATATTAGGATAATAAGGCCCTGTTTGGTAATTGTCTTGTAAAAGAACACTGGGAGGCATACCAGTTTGAAAAAGAATACAGATACAAAATCAGATAGAATGTATATGTCTTGAGACAAAATTTGCCTAATATTTTATTCACCCAAAACTAGAAAAGGTAAAATCAGGGACAAATACACAATTTTTCAATCTTATATTTAAATTTTATATACTGAGACACTAACCAAACAGGAAAGAAAATGTTGTAATCAAGCTTATTGACTCATGTGAGGCTGCTAGCTACAGAGTAAGGGGATTTCATTATTGACTCGTGGACCGATGTAATGGTTAAAAAATTTACATGCAAAAGTACAGTTGGCTCTTATCTAGTGAGACGAAGGATTAAAAAGGAGATTGTTGAGTTGTAAGAAACATGGAAATGAATTCATTTGCCATCTTTCCTTTGACTTTTAGAGCAATTTAAACATGTGATAAGAGTAAATAACCCAAGAAACTAAAGTTTCCTTAGAAGAACCTATATCTATATTCAGCTACTCTAAGAAATCAAAGGGTGTTTTGAATACCTAGTTTAGAATTGCTTCACATTTGTTTCAACCATCTAAGTTTCTTAAATATGATTTTTTGCTACTTGCTACATCTCACTGCCACAAATGCTCAAACTTCTGTTTTTGGTATATCAAGGAAAAATAATCCTACTTTGGACAATTATCTTAAAGCATATTCAAAATGAAACCACCAGATAGAGCATAAATTTCTGTTATGAAATAAAAAAAAGGCGAAGAAGAACAAGAGATAAACTAAGTCAAAATATACAGCAAGAAAGTGAGATCAATTGCCATGACTGTTAAACGTAAAAAATTAATATCAAGATCGTTAGGTAGAACATAGTGAAGAGGATATGAATTGGAGTTAAAAAGACAATACAAATTCAAGTAAAATAAAAAAGCTTGCTTTCTACAGAGTAACTATTGCTTTTAGAAAACAGGTATCAGAGCCTGGCAGCAATTTCCATTGCCATAGATAATAAAAGTCATATTACAAATAGAAACATTTTTATTTGATTACCGGATGAAAGGTGAGGAACAAGGAAGCTTCCTAAGACGGGTAGGAGAAGAGGCAAAGTGAGATGGGAATGGAAGCACGAAAGAGATGTGGAGGAGATGGCAAAAGTTATTACAAGAACAGCAAAAGAAATATTTGGTGAATCTAAAGGAATAGGACCAAGAGACAAGGAGTCCTGGTGGTGGAATGCGAGTATACAAGAAAAGATAAAGATAAAAAGGGAATGCTTTAAAGAGTGGTCTTTATGCCGCAATGCAAATAATTGGGAAAAATATAAGGCGGCTAAGAAAGAGACAAAAGTGGCTGTAAGTGAAGCAAGAACAAGAGCATATGAGGGTCTCTACCAGTCTTTGGGCAT
>NC_029781.3:101483155-101497348 GCF_000817695.3 Arachis duranensis
TGATGAGTGGAGAAAGAGCACCTTGGTACCTATCTATAAGAATAAGGGGGATATACAAAGTTGCGGAAATTATAGAGGGATTAAGCTTATGAGTCATACTATGAAGTTATGGGAAAGGGTGATAGAACGGAGGTTGAGAAAAGAGACACAAGTAACAGATAACCAATTTGGATTTATGCCAGACAGATCTACCACTGAAGCGATATACCTATTAAGAAGGATGATGGAGAGGTATCGTAGTAATAAAAGGGATCTACACATGGTGTTTATTGATTTGGAAAAAGCGTATGATAGGGTACCAAGGGAGGTCTTATGGAAGGTTTTAGCAAAGAGGAGAGTAAGGATCGCATATATTCGGGCAATTAAATACATGTATGATGGGGCCACAACTAGTGTGAAGACTCAAGGTGGTGTGACAGAGGAATTCCCTATTGGTATAGGATTACACCAAGGATCATCCTTAAGTCCATACATTTTCACATTAGTCTTGGAAGTACTCACAGAGCACATCCAAGAGCCTGTGCCATGGTGCATGCTTTTTGCCGATGATATCGTCCTTATGGGAGAGTCAAGGGAAGACCTAAATAAGAAGTTGGAGTTATGGAGAAAAGCTCTAGAAGTGTATGGTCTGCGCATAAGCCGTAGCAAGACGGAATATATGGAATGTAAGTTCAGTCTGAGAAGGGAAAACTCCAATATAGAGGTGAAAATTTGAGAGAACATCCTACGAAAAGTTAAAAGTTTTAAGTATCTTGGGTGCATCATACAGGATAATGGAGAGATTGAACATGATGTAAATCATAGGATTCAAGCAGGTTGGTCAAAATGGCGGAGTGCATCTGGTTTTATATGCGACAAAAAAGTGCCTTTAAAACTTAAATGTAAATTCTATCGCACCGCTATAAGACCGGCTATGCTGTATGGTACGGAGTGTTGGACGGCTAAAGGGGAGCACAAACATAAGCTAAGTGTGGCAGAGATGAAGATGTTGAGATGGATAAGTGGTCATACGCGATTGGATAAAATAAGGAATGAAGATATAAGGGAGAGAGTTGGAGTAGCACCCATTGTGGAAAAGATGGTTGAATCGCGTCTCAGGTGGTTTGGACATGTGAGAAGAAGACCGATAGAACATCCAGTCAAGAGGGTGGATGAGATGGAAGATGGACAGAGGGCGAAAGGCAGAGGAAGACCTAAGAAGACCATCCATGAGGTGGTCAAACGAGATCTACATGTAAACGGTCTCTCTGTAGACAGGATACATGACAGAGCACAATGGCGTCGTTTGATTCATGTAGCCGACCCCACTTAGTAGGACAAGGCTTGGTTGTTGTTGTATATAACAAGACTCCTAGATCAACATTACTCCAACAAAGTAGGGTTCAAGCATGTCATTTATTTTCAACACTAAATAATTTTTTTCCAAATAGTCTACAAGCTAAGGATAGATTTGTTGAGACACTTAAACAACAAAGGCTAGACTGGTTTGAAAGTTGAAACTTACTTCTTCCAAACGATCGTCTATTTCTTGAGTAGTTCTGAGCATTTCTAAAGCAGTCCACAATCGTGGTTTATCCTTGTATGCAATAACATTATACGCTGTCTGTAGTGACATTAAAAAGGTGTCAAGAGATATTAACACATGTATTATGAAGAGAATTGGACAATAATGGAGTCAAAACTAGGAGCAGAAGGAAAGATGACATTAATAGATTATGCTGAATTGCAACATACAAACCTGTTCTTTCTTTTTCAACTCTCTGAAAGCTGCTTCTGCTAAATCCTTTTGTGGAACTAACTTCCTCTTCGGAAAAACATTGGCCATAGCAATCAACATCTGAGTGACCAACTTTGATGGAACCATGTCGTCTGCAATCTACACAGAGCTTCTGGTCAAAGAGAGATCATAACAAAGAGCACCAGAGCTCACCTAGTTGATTAAGCACTCAATAATAATAATAATAAAATTACTTTACACATAGGTGCAACAAGAACAGCACCATCCCAAGCCTTAGGTTGTTTCAGGTGCATCTTTAGTGCAACAGCACCACCCATTGATTGTCCAAATATGAAGGTACGAAGAGAATGAAACTCTGGATTTTCTGCAAAATAATAAATCAAATCTTTTGAATCAAAACTCTCAGTCTCAATGTTTTTAACTTGTTTCCAGCGTAAAATACATATAACAATAAATTTGCAATTTCATAAATAATGAACTCTCATTATTTCCATGGTAAGGCAAACTGTTTCCAGCAAGATATATTTGAAAAAGTTACGTACATGCCTTTGAACTGAAAATGAAACTATTGAAGAGGCTTATAAGTTTTCTTATTAGAAACACAAATCAAAGTTTACCAGTTCACTATTAATTCCTAGTGATTCAGTTTAGACAACTTCAAACTGACAAATACACTTAAGCTACCGCATGAATTGGAAGACATGGTATAGAAGCTTCAGTCAACTAATAAAGATGAATGAAAAACTTCAACCTGATGAATTCGTTTTCACGAAGCTCAAGAATTTTTCTTGGTCCACTTCAAACACAGGTGAGACCCCAGAACTAGCTCCTCCTTCTCAGACCCTCAATTATAGAAAAAAAGGAATCTAAAGTTCCGGGACTCTAAATTTTCGCATTCACTTTGGACTGTTTGATGCTTTAATTCTAATTATGCTATTGCCTAAGACCGCTGCATGAAATGAACCATTAGTTGGCACTCATTCCTTCTTATATCCTCTTTGAACTTTCTACTATTAAGCATTACTTCATACAGAGTAATTTATAATGATAGAACAGAAGTAAATATTATGCCATTCTAATCACTTTACTCTATCCTAAGTACAAAAACCACCAACCAGGAGACAATGATATCATATTTGATCTACTTTCTGAGGAGAAACTAATGGCATCTCAACAGATTTATGACAGCAAAATTAACACCGACTGAAATTCGAGACAGAGCAGATGGTGAGAATTTAATTACCTTTGATTTTGGAGTAATGTTCAATGACATCGTCAACAAGACCATCAAAACTAGGGATATAGCCATGGAGGCCTTGTGAAAGGCCAAATCCAGGATAATCCATAGCAAAGACTCCATATCCAGCTAATGCTATCTTCCTAGCTATGCCTGAAAATAATTTCATGACACATTTGAGTTGCTAATTCACAGCATTAGTGCACTAGTTAATTGCAGATAAATGTTATAATACCAGGAACATGCCTTCAAAGAAAAAAGTGCAGGTGTCTCCATATCCATGACAGAAAAACACTGTTGCTTTTGGCCTGGATACCTCAGGAAGCCAACTCTTACAGAATATTTCAATGCCCCTTGAATTTACCTCGTATGACTGTTAGATTGCATATCAGATAACCATCAATCATCGGATGACAACAACTAAACATGATAAAGACAACAAGCAATGAATTGTATAAAGCCGTTTTTCTCACCTCTTTCATTTTTAGTCCATCACATGGAGTCTGCAAAATAGAAAATAAAGGAATTAGATTATGGTTTTGATAACTAGTTTAAAAAGATTTTCTAAAAAAAATTCATACAATAAATAAACTCAAAACTTTTAGGCTTTCAAAACAAAAATATATATATTCTACATTTAACACCTTAACAAGGGCCTTTAGCGCAATTAGAAGTAAAATTTAACTAACTTTCGCATGACATGGCACTTTGGATGAGGTGATCACTTCACAAAGATGTTCATACCAAAAGCCAAGATTATGTAAATGACAAAAAGAGTAACGAAAAAAATAAGCAGGCCAAAATACTAGAGCTCCATTAGAGTTACATATATTTATATGTATATGAATGAATATCTAACTACCTAGTACTTCCACTGTCTTAATCATCACAAGTTCATTATAGGGGACGCCACAGTTTCTCTTAAATACCTAAAAAAGTTAGACCTTGGCTAATTCCTTCTCACACTTTAAACCATTAATGGAGTGGCCAAACTGCCACATGATACTGTTACTAGTACCAATCACAAAGTCAATGTTTTTATATCCACCTCAACCAAAACTGTCAAATTGAACCAGATCCCAACTACTCCTGTGCCACCCCCAATTAATACCCTCTCAATAAAAATAAACACACATACACACAAGATTTATTACAAATACCTAACAAGAAACAAATTTTTTTTAACAAAGAAATGATTGGATTCATAAGAAAACAAAAGATAGGGGGTACCTTGAAGAGTATATGGTCAATATTAAGCTGAATATCTTTGAAGGCTTCACGGGCACGTCTTCTAGCGGGTGCTTCATCCATGTTAGAATCTGCAATCTTCTGCAATTTAGCATCAACGCCAGGTAGCTGCTGCTTCATGCTGCAAAATAATAACTTATCCTCTTTCCTCTTCTTTCTCTTCCTCTGGATACCAATTACTTCCTTCAATTCTACACCGTTCCAAACACTTCCGATAAATAAATCGTTAACAGAAAGGGGAAAAAACAAATTAAATCAAATTTGACTCACGGCCTAAAAACGGAAATAAAGTTTTTGGGAATGGAATATTATGGTAATTTATTAAATTAAATTTTGCTTTTTCTTAATTTTCAAAGTACCTACCATTCAATTCCGGAGGGTGGCGAAGCTTCGTGGGAGTGAGAGCCATTTGAATTTAAAAATATTTTATTTATTTTTCTTATTGGTGACAACATGGAAGGAGATTCCAAAAAGGAAGGGAAATCTGAGTGACACGGGAAAAAGAAAATGACAGCGAGAATAATAAAAGAGAAAAGATCAAAACAATAGTACAAATTTCATTTACGTATTTAGTATTTACCACCCCTGAGTTCTTTCATATCTACATTTTGGCCCCTCTAGTTTGAAGAATCACATTTCGTCCCTTGCTTTGCGAAAATAGAATGAAACCCCAAACTCGTATAAATTAGTATTTAAATAAAAAAGTTTGATAAATTGACTTTTTAATCTTTAAGAATATTAAATAAATAATTTAATTTCTTACTTATATTATTTTTAGAAATTTGAGATTAATTTGTATGATATTCTAAAATTAAAAATTAATTTATTAATATTCTTTTTAAAGAATAATTTATCTAATACAATTATCATTGAATACCCATTTGTGATATGAAAATAAAAACAAAATATTAATTACTATTAAATTTATAATTTTAAAAATAAAATAAAAATTAGATCTTCGAAAATATTGACTTTGACTAATTTGTCCTTGAAGAAAAAAAATACTAATTAGGTCCTCTAAGATAGTAAACAATAGACATGTATGTCCTTTTGTCAATAAATAGTACGAAACTAAACTGAATTGTCTATGTATTTCATTATTTACAGTAGTGCATGTCCCGTTACTATCACATGAGTAGGAAAACGATATAATTTTGAACAATAAAGCATTTATTATATTTTGAGTTTTCATATATCCTTGATCAACTGCTCTCTATTTATCATAATCCTATTAAAATAAGTGAAGTTTTGCTGAAAAAATTGTTATCTATATAACTATCTTTTATAAATAGACATATCAGAATAATTACCAGTACATATAAGCATCAATGTTAGGTTTTAGTTGATAAATTGACAGAAGAACATCATGTGTCCTTTTTTTGCTATGCTTGAAGACCAAATTAGTACTTTTTTTTCTTTAGGAACTAATTTGTCTAAAGTCGAAATGTTGAGGACCATCGTTATTTTACTCTAATTTTAATGATATTAGTTTTGATTCTAAATTTAGGAATAATTAAATTTTAACTTTCTCACCTCCTTAACTTATTCAAACAATTTGACTATCTGATGTTTGAATTAAGGTCCTACTTAGAGGACATTTGTACACAAGTTCAAGAACAAAACAGATAGTGCATTTTTTCCCTTTGCACAAGAGCACATTCGATATATGATGCATTATTCATTGCCAAAGTTCAGATACAGATATGTTTCAGATAGACTTAGTCCTCAACATGTTCTAAATTTCTAATAAATTTAAGTGCACATGTTCCAATAAATATAAATTTGTTCTTCCACATGTTCCATAAACCATGCTTCAGCATGTAACATACTTTGAATGCAAATCAAAGTTAGTTACAACATAGGTAGCATTCATAGCCATGTTTGCATTCAGAACAATGAAAACCAAGCAAAACCAATGCTCTATATTCAGAAAATGATATCCATGACTTTCTGAGCTGCCGCAAACAAAATGTTTTGAGCATTATTCAGCAAAATGTTTTCAGGGGACCTTAAAACCACTCAAATATGAAAGGGAAAGAAGAAGCACCATAACAAAAATCATTGTTTCTCTGTTATTTTTCCATTGATTAAACTTGATGAAGGTGTTGTTGGATTAGCTTCACAATCACAAGTGCAACGATTCAAAGAAGCAATTGGTTCAGCTAAGTAGGAAGGGTTTTCATCCCCTGCCATAATCACAAGAATCTTGGGCTCATTATTATCAATAACTACCTTACTAGGCATTATTGTTCCTTTCATTCCTTCTTCACCCTCAGATGATGAATGTAAAGAAGAAGCAACATGCTTTCTGTGGTAGCAAATAAGGATCACCAATGCCACAGAAATAAGAACAAAAAGAAAAGCTATGCCTCCAAAGAGGTACGGAATTGGAGACCTCCATATATTAATTTCACTTGCTAATGATGCATTTTTTATGTGCTTCATTTTCTTTAATTCTCTCTCTATGAGTGAGTTGTGTACTTTGGTTGGTGCAATTATGAAGTGAGGTCGTGGGAGCTGCAATTTATAGCAAAACTTGAACATGTTTATTTACATAAGTACCCTTTGGCCATTGACGGAAGATTCCTTTTATGCTTGCGCAGATGCTGCATGCGCATGCCAAAAGTATTAATGATTTCTGTATCAAAAGTTGTAAGATGATATAGGCACTAAGAACCTGTATTGTACTATTGTTGCTACATTTCTTTTTAACAAAAGAATAAAGTAAAATTTTAAAAATACTTTTAAATTTTATTTTGCTTTAAATATATCTCTGTTGACAACTAAATTTTCAAAAAAGCTTAAGACAAATTCGGCTGTATAATAACAATGCTTGATAATTACGAGCTAGTGATAAAATTTTGTATTTAACTTGTGTTGAAGGTTGTTTTTGTAGAATTATTGAATTGGTTTTAAGTTTCTTGAAAAATTAACTGTCAAGAATATATTTTTTGGTGACCGGGAATAACATAAAGAAAAAGGACCTAAGAGAAATAGTAGGACTCCTTTCTAATAATAATGTCTAAATTATTAGGGGCAGCAACCACTCCAAATACACATGTTTGTTAGTAGTCTTAGCCATTAAATCAGCCACTCTATTTGCTGTGCGCTGAATGAGTACTACCGTAACTGTTCAATTACGCTGGAGCATCTCTTTAATTTTGTCAAGCAGATCAAATTCAGTCCTAATTATGCTGATTGTGTCTCGCGAAACAAGAAGAAACGCATCAAGATTATCAGTTTCACATATAACATCTTTGCACTCGCAATCCCAAGCCATAACAAGCCCTTTCCAAATAGCATGAAGCTTTACAACAGAGAACACTAGAAAGAGGCATACTAGCAGAACAACCTTTTATCCAAATTTTCATACTGTCTCTAATAATACACCCAAAACCAGTTTATTGTTCATTTTCAAAAACGCTTGCATCGCAGTTCACTTTATAGACATTCATCGGAAGTGGTTCCCAGTTATATGTCAAAAATACATTTGATATAAATTAAAATTTTAGAGATAAAATTAAAACAAAATAAAATTTATGAATATTCTTAAAATTTTTGACAAATTTTAGAATAAAAAATTTACTTTACCTAGTAAAATTAAAAAAATGCTAAATTTATGCCAAAGTGTTTATCGGGCATCAAACATAGAAGGTCTCATGACAAATACTTTTTAATGCTATGTGTAAATAAAAAATAAATCACCAAATTATTCATTATGTATCTATATATAAATATATATTATTTAATATTTTAATTTATTTTAATTTATAATTTATATCCATAACTAATTTAGTAGTTGATTTTTTATATACTTGTAACATGGTTAGAATATTCCATCAATTTGGCAAACATGAAAGCCAACGGTATTTAACTATTTGGTTAAAACTAGATGCTATGCATAAAGCAACAGTTTCCCTAACCAAAATATTTGCATATGAATTAACAGATAAGGAAAATGTCATCTGATGAACAGGAGTAAGGTGATTGGAAATAATAGATATCAACCTTTCTCAGTAACTTGTGCAGTTTGTAATTTGCCACGAGGAATTAATAATCTCTTGAGAAGTTGAGAGACGAAACCAAAATATCTTTCGGTTATGTTATGCAACAGAATTGAGAATTACAAGTTGAGGTAGCTTGCAAAATCTCTTTCACCATGTGATCCATGTACCACTTATGCACCCACCATAAGTGGTAGACTGTTCTAATGTTGAGAAACTCTGCTTATGGAATCATATTGTTTAATACCTTTGAGAGGTGTGATTTGCGACTTATTTTTACATTTCTAATACTTTGATCTTACCATGGAACATGTAGTTAAGGCATGGGTGTTTATTTTGTGAACAGAACAATTTTTTTCCTTTGCGTACGATGTGAATATTTTATTCAAACTATTTAAAGTAACGTTACATAATTTAAATTGTTTGTTAAAATTTTTGTTAGAATTTTGAATGATAGAAAATGAATTTTATTTTATTTAGGAAGAAAAAAAATATGGTGACAACGTGTTCCAAAGAGTTATATATCCTAAAAGAAAAAGTATAGGTAGAGAAAATACTAAACAATGTGAACAATAGAGATATGGGATGTTCATTTCACTAGGTTGTTTAAAAAAGTTATTGGTTACCTAGCATAACCATCCTAAGATGAGTTAAATTAAACCATTTTACAACCCATTTATCTAAGCAAATTATTTTGGCGGGCAAAACTGAATAACTGATGCTATGAAATGCCATTTTTTTTAATTAAAGAATCAAATGATATACAAGGAAATCTTTATTTAAAAGAATAAAGAATCTATAATAAAATGAAATAAATAAATAGATATAATGATTTAGTTCTTCTTCATTTCTTGATACTCAGGAAATCAAGAAATGGCTTTTCTGGAACTGGAATCATCTTGACAACCCAACCAATTGGCCAAGAAGCAGCACCAAGAAGAATGCAAAGACCCCATTGCCCCCAATTCAGCCTCTCAGTATCAGCAAACTTCTTCAAAAACTCAACCATCACAACTTGGAGTACCACTGTCACACCAATAATCCCCAAGAACAACTTGCTCCTATGTAACCCCTTAAAAACATTCCTCTTCTCCAATTTCCTTGCATTGAACTCATTAAACACTTGGCACATAACAAAAGTGTTAAAAATCAGAGTGTCATTAACCCCTTTAGTAACACCAAAGATAGACTCACCTCTGAACTGAAGAGTCAACAAAACCGCAATTTGGTACAAAGCTTGTGCCATAAGATTCCTCCACATCACGTTTGTTATGAGAGGTTTTGTTCTCCCAACCGGCGGTTTCTCCATTAACTCCAAAGTAGGCTTTTCCGTTGCAAGTGCCAATGCTCCCAACGTGTCCATGATCAAATTCACCCATAAAAGTTGCACTGCCGTGAGAGGAACTTCGCCGGCCGACACCGCCGCCACGAAGTTTATTGCAAGTGCAGCAACATTCACTGTCAATTGGAACTGTATGAACTTCTGAATGTTGTTATAAACACACCTTCCCCACCTCAAAACCGTTACGACGGAGGCGAAATTGTCGTCTAAAATCACAATATCAGAGCTCTCTTTCGCCACCTCTGTGCCTTGGATCCCCATGGAGAGTCCAATGTCAGCTTCCTTCAGTGCCGGCGCGTCGTTCGTGCCGTCCCCTGTCACGGCAACCACGTGACCTTTCTGTTTTAGGCACTCTACCATCAGGAGCTTGTCGAACGGCGAGGATCTCGCCATCACGCATATTTTGTCCACTTTCTCTAACCTTTCCTCCGGCGTGTAGTTGCGAAACTCCTCGCCTTCCACCACCGCGCCATCCATGTCTTGATTTTGTCTCAGTATGCCGCATTCTGTTGCTATTGCTCTTGCAGTGAAAACATTGTCCCCTGTGATCATCTTCACATTTACTCCGGCGTTCTGGCAAGACTCCACCGCCGCCTTCACCCCCGGCCGGCACGGATCCTTGATTCCGACTAGTCCTAGTAGAGTCAATCCATTTTCTTTCACCATAGCTTTCTCCTCTCCGTCTTCAACCTCTATCTCTGAATCTGAAACTTCCGTTTGCGCAAAAGCGATACAGCGAAGACTACTAGCTGCCATTCCTTGAATGATGTTCTCGAATTTCCTCATGATTTCGCTGTCAAGATCTTTCAAAATTCCAGAAGCATCGTAGTACTTTGAACACATTTTCAGTACCATTTCAGCAGCGCCTTTCCAGTGCACATTCACCGTGTTGTCCGATTTCCTTCGCAACAAAACTCCGCTCCGTTTCTTCTTCGAGTTGAAGGTCTCAACCTGAATTATGGAGCATCCTTTCGTCAATTCATCCATCTCCATATCCAACTGCAAAACCGCCCAAGAGAGGATCGCTTTCTCGGTAGGACTACCGGAAAACTCGAAATCGGAACCGGAACCGGACTCGGATTTTGACTTGTGAACGCTACCAGTTGTGTTCAAAGCCACTCCTTCTTGGATCAATTGAAGAACAAAAGGCGCAACCGATGAATACGCATTCTCCAACACAGGTTCTAATCCCATCCAAAACTTTGTGACTCTCATTTCGTTGAGTGTGAGTGTTCCTGTTTTATCTGTGCAAATAGTTGTAGCAGAACCCATAGTCTCACACGCTGAGAGCTTCCTCACCATAGCTTGATCCGCCATCATTTTCTTCATGGAATAAGCCAAAGTCAACGTAACCGCCAACGGCAACCCTTCAGGGATTGCAACAACCACAATGGTGACTGCATCCGCCACAACTCCGACGACAGAGTTCATTATATCACTGAACTTAGTCTTGCTCCCGTTGAACTCTTTCACTCCATTTTCATCTTTTGTGTTCCCCGTGAAGTAACGGATAAGAAGAAGAACAAGAACAAGAAAAGCAACTGCCAAACCAACCTTCCCAATTGATGAAGTTAGTTTGTTAAGGCGAGCTTGTAACGGCGTTTCCTCGTTAACGTCGCGGCTAATCGAGCTCATCATTTGACCCCATGTAGTCTTCATTCCAACGGAAGTAACCATCATTTTCGCGTAACCGTCAACCACTTTCGTTCCGGAGAACAAGAACGGATTATGAACCTTTCCAACTTCCACATGGTCGCTCTCCCCAGTCATGCTTGATTCGTCGATTCGCAGCGAGTGTCCGTCGACGAATAGCCCGTCGGCGGGTACTTGATCGCCGATCTTCAAGCAAACAACGTCGCCGACGACGATATCATAGATCGAAACCTGTTGCCGCCTTCCGAGTCTCACCACATCGATTTGTATATCGTTGCTGAGCTGAGACAATTTGTCAAACTGTCTATTCTGTCTGAAATTGCTTATGGAAGAGAGAGAAATGACAATGAACACAGCAAGGAAGATGCTTCCACCGTCGTACCAACCTTCTTTGAGTCCATGCTGCTTGATTCCGAAGCCGAGAGAAAGCGCTGCGCAGCACAAAAGGATGAGAATGGTGACATCTTTGAAAGCTTCCAATACGAAATGAACGAAGCTTTTTGAACGTGGCTTTGGGTAAGTGTTGGAGCCGAATATGTGGCGTCTGCGTGACATGTCTTCTGCATGTTCATCGCCTTTGATGCCATGTTCGGTGTCAGTTTCAAGGGATTTAGCTATGCCTTCAATGCCGCCGTGTTTCTTGAGGGTAGCATGGTCTTTTTCTTTGACGATGGTGGTTAGGGTGGTTTGATCAATTGTGAAGGGTTGTTGCGGATTCAAATCAATGACGGTGAATGATGGAGAAGGATTGACCTTCCTTTGTTTGGTTTTGTTGTTGAGAGTGAAGTGTGACGCCAGGGCTCGAGAACAATATATGACTAAGAAAGCAGAGTGCCATTTTTTCTTGGTGTTTGGTGCGTTGAATAATGACTCAATGCGCTCCATGTTTGTGAGTAAACTCATTTAATTGAAGAATGAAACTATTGTTTCCAATGCTTACTTGTTTAGTGTGTGATGGCTAATGAAATTTGGATCATAAACAATTCGGTTTTATAGATATGTGATAGTAGGACTAAGTTACGAAACGCGTTTCCGCTTTACACTCAATTCATGCACTTTTCGTGAATCTCACACGGGTATTAAGTATTAACCGACGTTTATAACTCATTCATTAATGATTTTGAGTCTTGAGATATGTTTTGGCTTTAAACCAAGTAAGAATTCGATTCTTGTTTAGTTACAACAACAATAACTGCCTGAGCGAGAATGCTGACGAAAACAAACACCTCCTGATGACTCATTTCCAAGCAGATGCAATGGCGTGTTCTTTCTGTGTTTGACCATCTACCGTCACGTACACGTCTTCTTTAAACGAAGATTATGTTTTATATTTTCTTAACCATTAAGCGATTATGAAAAACGAACTATATAGCCGAAGCTTAATCTGTTGCTATGATGTTTATATTACTATGAATTATGAAATACATGTGTGTATATATAATTATATATGCTCTCGGGTTTCTGTTCGACTAAGAATTCCTCTTTAGACTGAACTTGTTGCAACTTGCAAGGCAAATTAGATACCATATAAGGATTACACTCTAAACTAAACGCTTAATTTGTAATATTTGACTACTCTTCTATATGTATTATATTTATACGGGGGACAATGACTTTGTTGAATTAACGTATTTTTTCTATTTATATTTATCACTTCTGTGGATATTAATAACTGTACTCCTTCTTTCACAATAATAATTATTAAAATAATATTTTTAATGTGACTAGCTATTTTTCTTGTTATTTTCTTCGAGGGGAATTTCCAATCAATCCGAAAATTCTAAATAAATTAATGAATTAACGTAGCTACTTTCGGAAGAATATGAATACATGCAAAACTAGATAGAAAATCCATAGAAAATTGACCACATTGTTTTGTTTGAAGGAAAAATATTTTTTTTTTTTGTCTTAAAGTTTGTCAAAAATTTTAAAAAAATTTAAGTTTTATTTTATTTTAATTTTATCTTAAACTTTTTTTATTTATATTAAATATACTCTCAATAACTAAATGTTTAAAATTAAAACTAATCTAACAATAATACATAAAAATTATATTTAATTTATTTGTATTAAGAGTTGTTCTTATAAAATTATGATTGAATTAATCTTAAATTTTTTTAAAAATTAATCGTCAGGATATATTTAATATAAATAAAAAATTTTTAGAATAAAATTAAAATAAAATAAATTTTTATAGATATTTTTAAAATTTTTTATCAAACTTTAATCGGATACTTTGGATAGATATGTAAATTTATTCCTTTTACTTTCCTAGTCTTTTCACTGTTTCTATAACAAAAATTGTACGACAAATTTTTAAAGAGAATTGACAAGTACAAGTGATAAAGACTCAAAACTCAAAACTCAAAACGTATTTAAAATAATAATAATAATAATAATAATAATAATAATAATAATAAGAGTAAAGTATATTTTTTATTCTTAAAATTTGACAAAAATTTTAAAAATATTTTTAAATTTTATTTTATTTTAATTTTATCTAAAAAATTTTTTATTTGCATAAGATATATCTCTAACGGTTAATTTTTTAAAAATTTTAAGATCAATTCAATAATAATTTTATAAAAAAACTATCAATACAAGTAAATCAAGCATAATTTTCATATATTATTATTAAATTGGTCTTAAATTTCTTAAAAATTTAGCCATCAAAATTATATTTGATGCAAATCAAAAAATTTTGAGACAAAATTAAAACAAAATAAAATTTAAAAATATTTTTAAAATTTTTATCAAATTTTAAAAACAAAAAATATATTTCACCCTAATAATAATAATGATGATGATGTCCCAAAAAAATTATTATTAGCCAGATCATCACATAAAATTATCCATGGCAGTTAGTTGAAGGTTGGAAACAAGTAGTCTCAAGAGAGATCCAACATTCAATTATCTTGACAATATTATGTTATATGTAGGTAAAAAATAAGTAATTTAATTAATTATTTGA
>NC_029781.3:101499289-101535138 GCF_000817695.3 Arachis duranensis
CATAATATCTATTTAACTTTTTTTAAAAATAATGAATAAATTATCTTTTTATGAAATGTTTAGGATCATTAAAAAAAGTTAGTTTGCTTATCATGTCTTGATAAAGACTTCGTTGAAAATTACATCAAGTTTTTTTATACTCTTCACTTTTTCGTGTTCAAAGCATCAAAAGAACATAAATAAAATGAAATTGAAATTGAAATTGAAATGAAAATAAAATGCAAATCCAACAAAATTTATATATAATTGCCTAAACATTAGTCTCTCTAGCAAGTCCAATCAGATCAGCGTGCAAAGTGTAAAGTATCATATATAATAGAATTAAATGAAACGGAATTACATGAAATGAAATGAGAGCGAATTAGAAAATAAATTAAATTTCCTTGTTAACAAAAGAGCAGAGGAACTTGCAACCAAAAACAATGTGATTGAGTAAGATGGTGAAGTCACCCCGCGATTCAGGGTGTTCTGATTGTTTGTCCAGCACGCTGTGCATCTGCGTTACGGTTCATTCTCTTCAAGCATAATGAGTGAGATTTTGATGTTCCGGTTGGATTGAGTTTGAGTAATTTAAGTTAATCATTATAAGTCAATTTATTTCTTTCAATAATAATGTGACACGTTACAAGAATAATTTACTCTTTAAAATAAAAAAGGTTGAATAGAATTAACTTAACATATAAAAAATTAAGTTAACTATTTATTTTGAAGGAAAAAATCTCTTTTTCACTCACTTTAGTTCATTTTTTGGGTTAAGTATGTATTTAGTCTTTAGAGTAAGGGTTAAAAAAATTTTTTGTCATTAACCTTTTTTTGCTTATAAAATTATTTCTAAGGTTTAATTTAGTTTTAAAAATGTCATTCAGACAAAAATACCCTTCCTCATTCTCTCTTAAAATAAATCAAAAACAAAAACAAAAACACAAGCTAAAGCTGAAGCAAAAACAAAACAAGAACAACCAGAAGCAGAAGAACAAGAACAATGAATAATGGAATTAGAAAAAAGAACAACAACAAAAACAACCAGAAATAGAAAAAAAAGAACAACAACAATGGATAATGAAATCAAAAGAATAACAACAACAAAAGATCCAGAAACAGAAGCAACCAAAAACATCAACAAATCCACAAATAAAAAAAATTCAACCATATAATTAACAGAAAAAATAAAAGAATTGGAACCATAAAAAGCACAACGACGAGTGATCGGCGACTGAGCGAGGAGGAGGAGTAGAAACGGCAAGTGGCGCGCGACATCCTTTTTTTAGTTAGAGGTATTTTCGGGAATAAAAATTAAAAAATTGGTAAAAAGAACGATTTTAAAATTAAGTTAAATCTTAGAGACGATTTTGTAAGAAAAATTTTTTTTTAACATCTACCTTAGAGATCAAAATTATACTTAATTAACCCTTCATCTTTATCAATATCACTATCACCACAATAGCACACATCACCATCATTGACACTTCCACAAACGACAACATCTCCGATGTTTTCTTTTTTAAGTAGTAAATCAAATTGCTACTGTTTTATTTTGTAATTTACCAATTATGTTTTACACCATATCAGTATAACCAAAACATCTAAAGGCTATTATTTTTAGGAATGACAATGGATTTTTATAGAAGTGGGATTTTTTTTCGTTTCTGTTTTTGTTTAGTAAAATGTCTTTTATTTATCTCTGCGAGAGAGTCGGATACATACAGATATTCATGGGTATTAAATTTTAAGTTTTTTAAAATAAAATGAACACAATTATAATAAAATCTAATACAATTCAAATAAATATATCAAATCAAACATAAATCAACATAATAACCACACATAAAATTTTCAATATATAAATTAAAATGAAATAAATTAGAATTATTAACATAATTTATATATAAGAGTATTTCAATAAATTTTTTTACGAGAATTTTGTTGGTCTCTGTGGAACGGATACTTCAATATCTATTTCGTTCCCATTTATTTGTGGGTTAAATTTCCGTCTTTGTGAAAATTTTACGATCCTGTTAATATTTTTGTTATAGATAATCTTTGCAGATATTGACGAATGTGAATTTCTTTTGTCATCCTTAATATTTCAATTCTTTAATTTATATGTGTGTACGAAAATCACATTGACTTTATAATACAAATTACAAAATCACAATTTAAATTAAAAAAAAAGAAATTTACATAAAAAAATAATATATGTCCAATACAATTTTTCCACCTTTTGTGTTCTACTTCTTTGGCCGTGTGTTAGATAATTTTTGTCATCAGTATATTTTAAAATAAAATGTGATCAATTTATTCGTTCACCTAAATAAATACGAAAATTTGAATTAATTTTTGTACATATTATAATTCATTATTTATACTAAAATTTAAAAAACTAACTAGAGTGTAGCCAATTTAGAACTAACTAATTTAAAAATAATTTTTATTTTTAATTTTAAAATTCAAAAAATCAAAATAAATTTTTTTATAATAAACTTATTTTTCAATTAATTGACTCTAAGTTAGCTACACCTAGTTAATTTCCAAAGAGAATCATTGTACTACAGCAATGATGTATAAAGACATCTTCATGTAGCCACGAACCAAGATACTGTGATTTGTGCAATTTTCGCATCGGATTATCCCACACAGGGACAATCTAAATTGCAATCGATGAAAACCTGTTGCTCTAAACGGATTCTTGAGTGTGGCATGTGGACGATGACATAGGCTTGGCCAAGTATGTAGGGTTGCTATCTCCAGCCATTATAACAACAATCTTAGGCTCCGAATCTTCCACTTCCATTCCCGTTGTCTTTGCCGGCGAGGTATTATCGGTAGATGATGAAGAATGTTGTTGATTGTGATAAGAACAAGCTAGAAGCATCAATGCCATTGCAATGAGTCCAAACATGAATGCTAAGCCACCAAACAGGTACGGAGTTGGAGATGAAACGTTTCTCAAACTTGTTGCGCCTCCTCCTGCCGCATCCATTATGGAGTACTTTAATTTCTTGCAAATTGCAATTAAAGACCTCAATTATATGAATTTATTTTATTAAAGAGCATATAATTTTAGTGCTCCGTTGCTTTGCTTTGAGGATGGGTTTTAGTTACTTGTAGCCGTGTTATTGGGATATGGCATAGAAGGAGAAGGGATTTATTTATTTATATATGAATTATTGAATTATAAGGTGACTCACATTTACATTAATGGACCCACTCATGTTGAAATTGTGATGAATGGAATTTTTGTTGTTGTTATTCGTTTCTTTGGATAACATAGGCTAATGCTTGAACTCGTCCATAAATAATATATTCTTTCGTGTGTTTTGAAGCATCATATCCCGGGCATCCTCGCCTCTCTTGGAAGTTTCTTCATCATTAGGGTTATCTTTGTATATATATTAAAATCGGTTATCAGTATAAAATATACATTAAAAATTAGAATATAAATATACATTAAAAATAAATTAAATTATATATAAATATATTAGTAACTGATTTTAGTAACTAATTTTAATATATAAATAATTTTTTATGTATATGTTTAAATATATATGAAAAAAATTAACAATTTTAGTTTATATTGGTTATTACTATTTTTGTGGTTAACATTTCAATACCTTTAACTAAATAGTCCAGTATTATATTTTTAGCTAATGTTTTTAAATATTAATAATTAATTATTAATTAAAAAAATTATACTGGTTTGATCTTAGAGCATTGATATATATATTATTTTTGTTCTCTCCTTTTTGCTTTTAATGAAAGTTCTATGTGGCTATCTGTTATTTCATCTTTCACACATGCATTGCATCCCAAAGTCAAAGAAGGCCCCAATCTTGAAACGATTATATAATTTTTATTTTAAGAAAATTGAGAACTATTATAGACTTCTTTGGGAAATAACGTAAATTTGAAATTAGTTATTTTTATTAAAAAATAATTTATAAAAATAAAAAAATAATTATTATATGTTTATGTATATATTATACATATTTCATATATTTTCTAATAACATAATCAACTACCAATAATCAAACTTTTTCTATAATAGAATGATCAAATATTTTGCCACAAAATATTAAAAAAATCAATTTTTTTTCTGGAACATTGAAAATAGTCACAAATAATCATTATTCTATTTTTCTATTTATATATATTATAAATGTAAATAAATCAAGTTTAGTTATAAATATTTTCTTCATCAAAGTGTCTATAAGTCAACGAAAATTAGCAATCATGATATACAAATATCATGTATGCATAGTTAATGCATGGTTAAAACTTTTAAAAAATATTACATGTTTACTTAAAAGAATTACATAATATACAGTTGCGGAGCTTGAAACAAAATTTTGGGACCAGATAGAAGATAATTGTTAAGATATCTTTTATATGGACTCATTTAAGATAAGTTCGTCTAACCTCATCTCTCTAATTTGAGTGATATTGCCTAATTTAAAGCCGTTTTCTAGGGTCTCATTCCAAAGAATTAAGGTCAAACTCATCAGATGCAACTCTTTGAACTTTTAAAAGTTGTATTTCACTTTTTTGTAATTCATTAAAGTAGAAAAACTATCTATATGTGTTGATATTGTAAAAGTTATATATTTTTTATCAATTTATACAAATACAATAATATCAATACTTATTGAATATTCTAATAATTTTTATCGTATAAAAAATTAAATTAAATAAATAGTAAAATATAAAATAATATTAAATTACATAAATAAAAAATACCTAATTTTTTGTATTTAAACTCAAAGGTAGAGAAAATGTTACTTATTGAGTAAAAAATTACGAAATATAAATACACTTAGTTCAGTCCAAATCCAACAAGATTTAAATATTTAGAACTAAAATTTATTGTGCAATAAAAATAAAAAATGAAAATTAAACTTTGATATTTTAAATTATAGTAAAATATTTGAACTAATTAAATTATTTTTTATTTTCTAAAAAATACTACTAATTTTTTAATAAAAATTTAGAAAGCCATAATCCCTTATCTTAACTAAGCTCTGTCCGTGATAATATGCATGTTAATGTTATGATGTTATGTTCAGTTGTTCACTTATCATTTGTGTATTTATCTTTAAGCTGGGCATGCAAAGACAGATATATAATACTATATCCGCTACAAGATGGATCAGTATCTGTATTAATATTGAGGAAATCGTTGAATATCTTCGGTATGCGACTACAATAGGAACTTCGTCCCTTAATTAGTTGCTTGTATAATAAGCTCGATCTCTCTAGCAGATGCTGATCCAAGTCTTTTGCCAACACAAGAAATGTATTTGATATCGTAATATTTGTGTTCTTAAATGATCCATTGCATCATCCACGTAACAACCAACGCCATGCTGGATGTGGAAAGTGGAAACTAAAGAAGGAAATAAATATTTGTTGTATTTTTAAATTATTCAAAAATTATTTTGTTGATAATATTTTTTAGTTTATGTTTAAAAAAGAGATTAAAATTGAGAGACAAAAATTAAAAAGTCTTAGTATTGTGTTTAATTTAAAATAAAAGTAGAGATAAAAATATTTAAAATTACATAAATATCTTTAAATTTAAAATACAACTCTAATCCAAATCTAATTTTATTTTTGTCATTAATCAAATGCAATTGTAACCCAATCCAGTCCCTTTTTTCCTCTCTTCTAAAATTTTAACCGAAAAGGGAAGGAATCCTCCAGTCTTTCCTGCTGTCAATAGCACCGCCAAGGATTCCGAACGAACAAGGTGCATCTGCAAGTCTCCAACGGTTCACAATCGCGCTACCAAGTACTTCTCGAGGTTCGTGTTGTTGCCGCCATTTGCGCGCCTCTAGGTCTACGTAGCCACCATCACTACCGTCTCGGAGCTGTCTCTTTGGTCTCTTCTGTTTTTCTCTGGTCTCCTCTATTTACGGATGCTGTGCAAGTCTGGTAGGTATAAAACGTTGTCATTTTACCTTATTTGAGAAGATGAGAACACAGGGAATAAGAAATGAACTTCGATGGCGACTCACCTACCTAGCGGTGGCTACGACAGCGGCTACGACGGCGGCAACGAAGTGGCTATCCTAGCATTAGCGATGCATAGGCTGCAACTGGAGGTCTTTGAAGAAAGAATGAGAAGATGAAAGAATGATGGGCTAGTAAGAATGAAGTCCTAATTTGATTTATACAAAGGGTAAAGTTAGAATTTCATTCTCCATCTCCAAAAATTTCAGCCTCCTATGTCTCCACTTTTTGAAAGTACTGAAATACTGGAATTTCGGAAACGGAGACTGAAATTTTAGTACCAGTCTCTGGACCAACAACCATAATATTAAGTCTCAATCCCCCAATTTCCGTTCCAATACCTCAAAACAAACGCATTCTGACAGATTTTTTTTTTTGCAACTAAACCTTTTAGATACTGAATTGATAATTAACTCTTATTTTTCTGTCCAAATCTAAGGTGGTAAACGGTCTGCATCGTTAAAATATGCCAATAAATAAGGTGAATTTGCTTGCTCTACCAAACATGTGGTTGAAAAATTTTACCCCACCTTACAAAATAAAGGTAGGTCTAGGTTAAACAGGATAAATATAGTGGGTAGTGTAAGAATCCGAGATTAACAACCGTTTAAAAATAAAATGAAATAACAATTTATTTGCTCGGAACAAATTTAAAATTTTAAAGGTGAGATTTGAATTCAGTGAATTTTTTTGAGTGAAAAAAATTGCGTAAAAATGCGTACCGGTAAATTAGCCGGCAGTACCGGCTTAAGTCTGTTCGGTACTACATGAGAGTGATAAAACTGTAGAAAAACTTAAGAAAGTATTTAAAATAAAAAATCGGACACTAATCTTAAAAGTTTTAGCCCAAAATTGAACAAAACGAATCTAAAACACTACGCGGTTGGACCGGGCCCAAGTCCAACGTATATAACACACTAAATGAACCCATTTCAGCCACATTAACACTTACAGAGTGAGGGTTGCAGGTGAGTGAGTTGAGAGGAGAAGAAGAAGAAAAATACTATTCACTCTTATCTTTAATTGCTCATAACTTGAGTTACGGTGCTTCGATTTGCATGTCATTTGCAGCCACGCATAGCTCTCGCTGAGCCTGTCATTTTTATCTAACAATTGCTGGTAAGAACTCGAATTTCACACTTCTTTCTTCAGCCCTAAAAGTTTCAAAAATTTGGCTTTACTTGTTGAATAGATTTTGTAATTTTGGTTGTTTATGGGTGATCTAGCATTGGATTATTATTGGATTTTGTCCCAATACTGTCAGATAAGGTAAATTACTTCGAAATTCTTGTGGTTTGGTGTATTTTGAGCCCTATGATTAATGTATGGTAAATTGTATATATGTAGCTTGAATTATTGTGTTTGGGGTGAAGTTGGTGGAATTGGAGTTGGACTTTTGGTGGTGGAGCTTGTCAAACTTATTTGGAGATCGTTTTTCAGTGTTTTGAGTTGCGTGAGAATCGACCAAAGTATGGTTTCGATTTTCTTTATTTAATATGTAATATTTTATGAAACTTAGGCTAGTGGATCCTAGGATAGGATTGAATTGAATGAATGGTTGAATGAATTGTGTTTGTGGTATATGTATTTTGACGAAGATTGAACGGATTGTATGTTTTGGAGCTTGCTTATGATGGTATATTGATAAATAATTATTGTAATGGATTAGAATGGTATGACTGAGGTATGATTGAGGTTTGGATTGGAATTGTTGAGGTTGATGGTTTTAAAGAAGAATTGTTGAAAGAATTGAGAGTATATTTATGGTTTAGATAGTCATATAATTAAGGAATGGTTGAAGAAGGTTTATTATGGCTTTTGGGTTGAATTGAGGTTGTTTGGGCTGTGGAAAACTTGATTTGGCATTGAGAGTTTTAAAAGTTAGAGGTTTTGCAAATTTTTGTATAAACTAATTTTTTTAACTAATTTTGATCAGCTATAATTTGGTCCCAGATCCTCAATATTGATGAAATTTGATTTAAACGAAAGTTGGGTCCGAAAGTTTCGAAGAACAGATGAAAACTATTTTAAACGAAAAAGTTATGCGCGTTCAAAGTTCGGTACAGAAATTTGAATTCCGTAGCGTTTAAAATTTTTCAAGATTTTATGGCATATGTATGCGAACTGTTGCACGCGATGCGGGGACTGGCTGCTGCCAAGCACCCTTGTGTATGCGGCACAGGCATGCGTATGCGAAAATGACACTCTTACAAGTATGCGTACGCAGCATGTTGCACTCGGCCTGAGTCTCCCTTGCTGTTTTGAGGACTCGCGTACGCAAATGAAGCGTGCGTACGCATGACCCCTGTTTTACTAAAAATTTATCTTCTTGCAATTTCAACTGGTTCTCTAACTTTCTAAACTTCTTTAAATATTGTTTTAAGACTCCTAACTAGTAATTAGACTTTGAGGCTAGTGAGGATGGATTGGTAACTTAGACTAGATAATTTCTATTTGAATTTAGAAGATGAAGACTTAGGGTTGCAAAGTTCTGTGGATGGAATGACTTGAGTGGATTGGCAGAGAGTTGAGATGATAATATATTGAGAACTGATGATGAGTTTGAGACTTGGACATGAATGATTGTGATGAGATGAGTAATAATGAACTTGTGCTATGAGCAGTGATCACTGAGATTTATTCTGTACTATTGATATATTGAAATTGATGAGTCGTTATGCGCTTGGCAACGACAGTGGTTAATCCTGGTTGTCGAGGTCGCGGCACTGCTGTAAGGAGTAAGGACGATGGTTAATCTTGCTTACGTTGAGATGTGAGGTTTTAGGCTGAGTATTCCGCTCGTATCCTTTCGGGTTTCAAGAGTGTGTCGAGCATTATATCCCTGGATAGTGTGCCGGGTACTATATCCCTGGGGTACCAATTATTCGTGACTGTAAGGCTACATCTCGAGGGGATGTGTCGGGTTAGCAGTTGAAAATCGACAAGTGATATCACGACCAATAGGACAAGCATTTATCATGTGCATCTTCTATATGTTTGTTTGTTTTGCTTAATGCTTACTTGCATCCTGTGCCTAAATGTATAATATACTTACTTGCTTCTTGAATACTTGCTATAAATGTATACTACTTGTGTTTTACTTGCGTGCATTATTTGTATTTTTTCTGCTGAGATTGAGGAGACTTGGTAGGCGGTGGCGATAGGATCTCATGGATGATAGGTTGGTGAAGGTTGTGGGACAGCGGTGTTTATGTTAGTTACAAATTCCTTAAGTTAGTTTGCCCTATTATTGGTTTAAGTTATATATTTCTTTAAGTTTGAATCTTGTATCGGTGTGAAGTTCTAGGATTGTCTTTGGCGTCCCGAAACCTTATATCTTTTCTGTTGGGTACTGTTACCATACTGAGAACCCCTAGTTTTCATACCATATGTTGTTGTTGTTTTTCAAATGCAGGTCGCAACCCATCTCGGTGAGTTTGCGGAACGGTGACGGGGCAGATGATCTCTTTTATCTGTTGGTCTTTTGGTTATTTTGATGTAGTTACAGTCTCTATTGCATTAATTGCGTTAGAGGCTTACTTTGAGAGTTAGGATGTTGCTATTTTATTTCAAAAATTCTATTATATTTCTATTTGAGCTAGCTGGCCTAAATTCTGTAGACTGTGACTAGTTTTCTTTTGTATATCATATATATACTTATCTTGATTTCTATATGTATTATGTTATCTCTTGCACCTTTACGCCTATAGTTAGTTCGTATGAACATTACGTGCTTTGTATCTCTATTTTTGAGCTTTATTTTTTCATCGGGATTCTAGTATTATTATTTTCTTCTATACATATTAATATATAAGCTTTAGAACTGTCGTAGTACTTTCTTATCTTTTGCTTTACGGCTAGAGATAAAGATTAGAGTGATAGAGTGGTACAAGTAGAGTGATGCTACATGTACACTTGATTTTGGTAACTAAGTCCAACCAAGTTAACCCAACTACAATAAAAATCACTCTAAAAATGAAACGTGTGACACGTGCTCCAATGCTCTATAAGCGCACAATTCAAAGAGCTTGCACTACATATACGAGTATTTCTACACTTTCTGCAGCACACAAATTTTTGAAGTATAACACACACAAATTAGAAAAGTAATATAAACTTAACAATATAACACACAAATTTTTGCACATAAGACACAAATTTTCGAATCATAACACACAAATTTTTGAAGCACAGCACACAAATTTTGCTACAAATTTTGCGACAACAAAATTTATGTGTATATTCTTTTATTGAGTTCTATTACACCATATCTCATCACATGTGTAAATCAAAGTGAAACAACACAGACCCCTTCATTAAGCACACAAGTAATCAAAGCTAATAGCTTGGTAGCTTACACTAATTGACAGATATCATTAAACAAATTCTTGTTTATTATAGCACATAAATATTTAAGCGTATCATATATTTTTGTTTAGCATAGCACACAAATTCACATATATAGCACAAAAATCAGAATCATAGAATAACACTAATTTTTCAAACAACTCAATTAAGAAAACTAAGAACATTATAAATAACCATAATTAAGAAAAAAACAAAAAAAAATATACAATAGCACACAAATATCTGAGTATAAAAAAACAACACAAGATAATCGAAATTCGAAGCTAATAGCCTGGTAACTCACACTATTTTGTCAGAAATCATTAAACAAATTCTAGTTCATTACAACACAAATATTTAAACATAGCACATATTTTTGTTCAACATAACATGCAAATTCATACAGATAGCACACAAATATTGAGTATAGAAAAATAATATAAAAGAGCATTTGTACTTTTTCAATTTCACTCAATAAAAAAGATACATTCAATGCACAAAGAAAAAGAAATTAAATAACAACAACAAGAAGACGTTGAAAAAGAAAGAAGAAAGAAGGAACATATGGAGGAGGAGAAGGAGGAGGAGGAAAAAGAAGAAGAAGAAGAAGATGGTGGCAGCGGCAGCAGCAACGACGACGATAGTGGTGGTGGCGACGGACAAAGACGAATCCAGAAATCTAAGAGTGGAGAGGTCGAAAATTAAAATTTTATATAATCATATATAATGTCATATATTTGATAATAGATATAATTATAATTATTTTTTTAATTAAAAAATTAATAAATACTTGTCAAATAAAAAAATTATTTCAGTCTTTAAAATTTTTTATGATTTTACATATAATAAAATATAAAATTATTTATTTTTAAATATTTTGTTAATTAATTTACTTCATTAAATATTTATGTGACGGTAGATTATATTTTTATATTTTATATCATTAAAAAATATTGTAACACTCTCACTACCAGAATGTCACGCTTCCGGCTGCGCCACTCTGATAGCAAGAAGTATTATGACTACTTTACGTACTAAATATTAAAATAGGAGCCTGTGACTTAACACCGTATCGCTGATTTCTTTGAAAACCAGAAAAGAAATACTTTATCCTAAAAAAAAAAACAAGCAGGCATAGATTCATATACAAGGCTTCTTACATAATATCTTTTAATATAATATATATAAATCATACAACTTGGTGGTTAAATTTTTAAAAAATTTAGAATTAATTCAATAATATTGTTTAATAATTAGAGTCAAAATTTTGTATTTGTTCTACTTATTTATATCGAAGAATATCCTTTTTTTTGGTGATATTAAAAAAAGGTTTGTATATTGTTAAATTAGTCATTAATTTTTAAAAAATTAATTATTAAAAATATATTTAATACAAATAAAAAAATTTAGAATAAAATTTAAATAAAATATAAAACTCACAAATATTTTTAAATTTTTTTAGCAAACTTCATGGTCAAAATTAATACTTTACCTTTTAAATAAATAAAA
The DNA here is from genome assembly GCF_000817695.3 of Arachis duranensis. NCBI lineage: Eukaryota > Viridiplantae > Streptophyta > Magnoliopsida > Fabales > Fabaceae > Arachis > Arachis duranensis. Next base: position 101,511,152 of record NC_029781.3, read on the forward strand.
CTTAAAACGACGTTGTTTTAGTGACAGTAATATTTTCTTTTTGATTTTTACCAAAAGCCCCTTTTTTCTCCTAATCCCCTCTCTCACACAGTCACACTCTATTCCTAAACTCTCAGAAAAACTCTCCGGCCTCCGCTCTTTCTGTGCTCGGCGCCGCCGCTGCTGCTTCTGCTCCTTCCCCTCACGTTCGACGTCGTGTTTGCTAAGTTACTGGTCGGTGGCGATCAGTCTTCGCCTGTTCTTCTCCGCCATTCGCCTCTGCTTCTGCTCCGCCGTTTCTGCCGCTTCCTCTCTCTTTCCTTCGGGTACATTTTCACTCTCCAGCTCCATTATATCTCTTTCAGAATTAGAAATAGCATTTAGTTGTGGCTGTTAGTTTGTTACATGTTTGTCGCTTAGTCTGTTACTCTGTTAGTGTTAGTAATTTGATAATTGATTCTCTGCTATGGCTGTTACTCTGTTGATGATTGTAGGTTGTGGCTACCGAATGATTCTGAGTTGGTTTGAGTGTTGGACATTTTTCAGGATGTCTGAGAATGCACCAGGAAATAGAACTTTTAATTGTTATATCAGAATCTGAACTTAGATTGCTTAATCATGAATTGTTGTAATCTAATTGTGAAGGATTTGAATGCACTGCAGCACAAGAGAACTTCTGTTTTGACTATGTGCTTTGTGGTAACATTGTTAACTTAGACGGCTTATATTTGTGTAAAATTTCTATATGAAATGTTTCTTTCGTAGTACTAATATATATATTTATTTACTTTTTTGTATTTTATAAATATTTAAAACAGGAGGTAAACTCTTATGTTCTACAAGTTGACTCAAGGTGATCTCCGCTAATTTACTTAGAGTTGCAAGTTTGACATCCTTGGGTAGAATGTCTAGTGAGGCAAGCTTAAGGCTTAAGCTCAAGAAAAAGGCTAAGCTAGTTGGAAAAACTTCAAGAAATTCTGGGAGAACTAAAAGAAATGAGGGTTCTTTTGAAGCTAAAAATGGAAATGGTGGATTTACTGGGAAATTGAAGGAAAGGGTGAAGTTCAAAGGAGGTGAAGAAGGATTTGGTGTGAGAAGAAATGTGAGAACTTTGGATTATAGTGGGAAGGACGGTGGAAGGAAGAAGAGAATTTATGGTAAGGAAGAAGAGAAATTAAAAACTAAGGACAGTGGAAGGAAGAAGAGAATTTATGGTAAGGAAGAAGAGAAATTTAAAACTAAGGATAGTGAGGTAGTGGTTGAGAATGGGAAGGTTTTGAATGGCGTAGCAGCATCGAAGAAGAAAGGCTCGTTGAAGAGAGGGAGTGATCGGAAGTTGAAAGATGAAGTTGTTGGACTGAGGAGTTCGACCAATGGGGGGAGGATGTGGGTTCAAGGTAAACAAAGGGACAGTGCCGGGTCTGAAGCAAAGAATTTGAGTCGAAAGGCTATGGGCAAGGAGAGTGTTGTATTGGCTACGAAACTGAAAGGGAATGTGAAGGAGGATGATTATGGTAGTGGTTTATTGAAGAAAAATAGAGAAAAGAAATCTGAAGTGAGCAAGGAGAAAAGCCTAAAGGTTGCATCTCCTCTGAGTTCTGGCAAGAAGAAAGCCCAAGATAAAGCAGGGTTGGAGGGTGATGATGATGCCGAGACACAAGACATTAAGCCAAAGAAGAAGAAAAGGATAATCAAGATTGACCCGAATGATATCTCAAACAAGAGACTAGATGATGGCATTGGTATTGATGGTAGGTAACTTATATTCCTCTCTTTGTATAATATATGCTGTTTGCCTGTTGTTCTTTGTTTTATTTAGATTGCATATTTGCATTAGGATCTCTAAAATTTCCAGTAATATACTGGTGATTAATAAAGGTTTGATAATGATTTTATGTTTCCCTAATGATTTTATGCAACCTCTCCTTTTCCATGAGCATAAATGTCAAACCCAGATTTCCACTACACCCACTTTGTTTTTTTTTATAGTTTGTACAGTCTTAGTTTTTTTGAAGAACGTGGACATCTATGCCTTCTCCATTGAGGAAAATATTAGGTTTATTACATTTAAACTAAGTATATCCGAGGACTTACACATGAACTAAGAACAACATGCTAGGAATTCAGCGGTGCCAATGAATCAATTATATGTTTGTCCTGAATGAGGTTGAAGGTTGAGACTCCATGCTTAACATCTGCTTTGTGTAGACTGTCTTTGTTTTTGTGTTTCAATCTAGAAGCTACAAAGGAATGATCAAGAAGGTGGAGTTCTATGTTTCTGTTTGGGGCTCAGACCAACTTCCTGTAATATTTGTCTGTGGAACACCCATAATTACTTATTGTTTTTCTCGAATGTGTTTCTATGATTTACATGAGTGCTTTGAGGACTTCCCTTTTGATACCCAAAGTAATTTCAGGAAGTAAAGAAGTGAAGAAAAAAGAATGTGAGGAAGAACATCAGATGTCCAAGAATGCCCAATTCCGTGCGATACAGCCTACCCCTGAAATACTTTCTTTTGTGGAACAAAATGTAATTTGTATGAGTAGGGATATGGTTGTGTTGATTATGTTGTTCATTCATTGTTGCTATGAATGTATTTTGATTGCTTGAACAATGGTTATTATTTGCAGCTTTTGGGGAGGAGACGTTTGATTGACTTAAAAAGGGCAGGCTATAACATAGATCTTTCTGCGCCATTAGACAATATTCCCTTCTCCAGCAGTTCGGAAAGAGAGAGAATTGAAGAAAATGTATGCGACTGCTTAATGCATTTGACATAATATACTTGTAGAATTATTAAAGACACTCATAAGTAGTTTGTTCAACGCTGACATTCGATGCTGATTACCTGCAACAGGCTTTTAGGAATAAATTGGAATTTTTTGCTGCCGCAAAAGCCTCATCATCATTTCCGGCTCCTAATCTGCCAGAGATTGCATTTGCTGGTAGGATTGAGCAAACATCAATTCATCTCTATTTATTTGTCTCTTTGTTTTTCTTGGTTCACTTCTATTATTTTATTGCACTGTTGCATTCAATTGGTTACTAGGTAACTTTTATCTTGTTTCTAGTTCCTTTTCTTATCTGTTTTTATCTTTGCTGTATCTTTGATAAAAAAACCTTCGACTTTGTAAAGTTGTTTGATGTGCTTATTATTATGTAATTAACTAATTAACTAATTATTATAATAACAACAAAAATTTAACTAAAAGTAATTTGGTTATTCTTATTGAGTGTTGGTGCAATAATAACAAATATTTCAGGGTAGTTCTTAACATAGATGTCTCAAGAGACAAGTACAATGATATTATTTTGATTTATGTTCTTGTTACCAGGAAGGTCAAATGTTGGGAAGTCATCACTTCTTAATGCACTCACTAGACAGTGGGGGGTTGTACGAACGTCAGACAAGCCTGGCCTTACCCAGGTGACTATGCTCTTAAAAGTTGTCATGTATGGCAATTCAAAAGATAGGTATCAAAATTTTGAATATTTTGTTGATCTAATAATGAATTTTATGCAGACAATTAACTTCTTCCAATTGGGAAAGAAGCTTTGTTTAGTTGATTTGCCAGGATATGGATTTGCATATGCAAAAGAAGAAGTCAAAGAAGCTTGGGAAGAGCTTGTAAGTTCACAGATTTTATTTTATCTTTTAGTGTTCATGTCTTAAATCCTCACAAGTGCAATCATACCACACATGCTTGTCTGTTTAGGTCATGGCAGCTAGCATGAGAAATTGATAGAACACTGTTAAGGCAAAACAGAAACAACTCAACAACGAATAGAACTAGAGTAATTTTCTTATTTTAATACTCTGAAGAGATGATCAAAAGCTCCTCAATTCAGGGAAATAAAGAAGAAATGACAAATAGAGATATAGCTGGAATTAGGTAACAAGCTAGAGTATAAAGAAGCTCTAAGCAGTCCAGAACTCAATCCTTTCATAAAACTTAAAATTAAAGTGTACTACCATAAAGGTAACTAGGTACGTCAGATCTGCCCCCTTCTATCTGGGCAATCTGTCCTACTAAGACTCAATTCTTGTTATTTACGGTCGTGACCTCCTATTTTCTCTTTTTTCTGTCTGTTTTCCTCCAATAAACTTTGTTAAATCCCTTAATTGGCCTTCCTACCATTGGGGTCTTATCAGTGGCCTACCAGTTCATAACTGTTATATTAGTAGGATAAGTAAAATAGACTTATGCGACTGATTTTGTGTGCTCTAAATCTAAACTATAAATGTCTTGCATTCATATGCTGCTTTCAGCTTTACAGTTAAGTGCACCAAGCAGGGTATTGAAATCATGTTTGTCTTTTCCTTGTTATATTAAAAGCACTGGTTAATTGTAGGTGAAGGAGTATGTTTCCACAAGAGTTGGACTCAAACGCGTGTGCCTTTTGATTGACACGAAATGGGGTATGAAGGCAAGAGATTATGAACTGATTGAATTAATGGAAAGGTACAACACACTTGTTCAATTCGTGCCTCACACATAGAAGCATGGCTTAATATGTGTTCATATAACACCAAATGGTACATGTCCATATGCTTAAATTTATTTGATGAGTGATATCAACCCAGATCAAAAACTAAATACCAGATAGTATTAACCAAGACAGACACAGTTTTCCCAATCGATGTGGCACGCCGGGCCACACAAATTGAAGAGGTAATATTCAAAACTATCATTCAGTCTGAAAGTCAATGTTATCCTTTTTGGAGATTGAAAGTTTCTTTTTGGCTTGTCCACAGAGCCTCCTGCAGAACAAGTCTGTAGTTCAGCCTCTGGTAAACTTCTTTCTGCAGATTTCTTCATACTTCTCTCCCCCCCTTTTTTTTTTCATATAATATCGTTGGAACTTGGAGGTAAGTTATCTCTTCACTGTCTTTTGTCTATTGCAGATGATGGTAAGCTCAAAATCTGGAGCAGGTATCCGAAGCTTAAGAACAGTTCTTGCCAATATAGCTAGATTTGTCAAAGTATAATACATATCACAAGGTGAATATTTTTATTCTACACACATCATGTTAGGAGAAATTAACGGTTTCTTTTTATTGTTAATGGTTTTCTTAACATGTAGGGCATATGTTAAAATTACAATTAAAAAAGTTTTTATAAAAAAATAAAAATATATAAAGTTTAAGTTTCTAATATATTTATTATGCATTTATTAAAGCAAAAATGTTTAAAAATTTCTACTATATTAATCTTAAGTTAGCTAATGGAAAAATAGAAATTATAGTCCTAAGTGATTAAGAACTTCCTTTAGTGACTTTGGACATTATTATCAGGGGTAAAAGTTAATAATTAAAGCTAGTTGCTCTAATTTGCCATCAGTAACATCTAATTTTGCTTGCAGGCCATGATCTTCTGCTGATGCAGATATTTTAGTCCGAGACTGAGGGGAACCACAAAGGAACAGTTGATTTTTTTTTACTTTATTTTTTTTTTAGTCTAAGGTGCTGATTTGATTTTCTTCTGATCTCTGGCTAAACCTAATCTTTGTTTTCTGTCGAATGAATTTGTCCAGTCACCTGTCAGAGAATGGTGAGGATGAATTTATCATTTTCAAATTCTGAGAAACGTTTTTGTTCCATAATGTGCATGATTAGAGATTTCAAACTTAGAGAAACAAAATTGTCCAATTCAGATATTGTTGGTGATTAATTTAAAATTTTACTCTTAATCAAAATAACTTCACTAAGCAAAATAGTAATTTACTGCATATGACTAATATGTAAATCACTCCTTTAATTTGAAAATTTAGTTGTTTAAATTTTACATTAATATTCGTGTTTCGCTTTTGCCCTTGTTTTCTCCGTGAACTTTGTTTCTTTTTTCCCCTTATTTTCTTTCCTCTGTAAACCATGCCATCTAGCTTGCACTGTGGTCCTTAAAAATAAATTGCTGCATATTTTTTTTTTATCACTTTGTTGAAAGGAATTTGGTACATGTGAAACAGCGTTCGTAGACACGGAAGGTAGGATAATGTAACGTATCTATAAGGATTGATACACAACCTTTCGTTATTTCGAGGTCACTTAATATTCACCAACAGTCCAACACAACGTCTGGAGTTTCCGACAACTGCTTGCACCAAAATAATATTGATTCTATTGAGGAAATGTACTTTGATTCCCTTTACGATGGCCTTCACAGTGTTTCCCCTGAAGTTTGAAAATATTATAAATGACAGGAGCAAGTTTTATATCGCATGGAAATTACATTATTGGACAATCTAGTTAACAAGGAAATCAAAAGAAATCATCCGAATATATCGAAGAAAATTGAAAATGTAGTAAAAGAGAAAGAGAAATGAGTCTTTGATATGGAAGGTGAAAATGGTGAAATAGAGAAGAGGAAGATGAAGTCATGAAACTAAACCCTCAGAAAGAGAAATGACTTGGTTTATATTAAGGAGGTCCACTAATTGACTTGATTTACAAGAAAGGTTCCTTGCGTTGCTTTTCTTGCCCTTCTCTTAGCTTAGCATTGATAAATCACGACCCAGAGCTAGAAATAAAGATGGCAAAAATTCTCGAGACGCCAAGATCTATAATGAGAAATACTGGTTCTTCTAATAAATTAGGTGTTCCTGTGTGGAAGTGAATTCCGGGGTGCTAGTGCTTGAACTTACTTTTTTTGGGAGTGAGAGGAAGGAAGGAACCTCGTCTTCTTGTAAGGACGCGGCGTTGGGCGCTCAAGTTAGTAAGAGTAGAAGATAAATATGAGTTATTCAGAATGAATAACGTACCTCTTTCATGTCAGGAGTGGATATATTTATAGAATTGTTGTGCTACAGACGGTTACTTAGTGAGTCTAATATTGTGGAGCTGTTAGTGGGTGATAACTGCTCTTTAGTGCTCTTCTTTAGAGAGATTTGCGGAGAGATTCCTGTGTTTATCTGAATTGACACGTAGTTATTTGATTTTATAGGATAAATTCGTTAGGAGAGTAAAACATGTACTCTCCATATACTCTTCATATAGTATGTGTGTATTTAGTTTTAACGGGATTCTAATTTATAGTTTTTCCTGAGTCGAATTATAGCCAACCAACAGATCACTAGGCAACTGCAACGGGAGGACAAGAAGCAAGCTTGGTAACAGATTATGTACTAACTACTAAAGATAATAACATTAGAAATAAGTGAAACAAGGACACCCGATTCGCCGACTTCTTTTAGTTGAATAACTCGGGCAACAACATTTTTTTTGCCGTGCGTAGAGTTTACGAAGCAGCCGCAAGAGACTAACAGAAGGAATCATGACAAGTCACAAACCAATGTAAGGGATAACAAAAGTAAGATCCGAAATGGCCCAATCCAGAGTACTGCCACATTCGGATGTATGTTTCAAAAAGAGGAAGGCTCTTAGACAGTTTTCAGTATAAAACTCATCTCAGTTTTTATTTATGATCTATTTGTCATAAAAAGTAATTTCACCTCAATTTTTGTGTCATAAACAATAAATAGAAACTAAAAGCATCTTTTTCTTCTCCATTAGGATGAACTAACTTTAGTCCCTATTGTGGTCCTACTTAATTAATTAATTAAAATACTTAAAGTTAATGTAATTAATTTTTTTCAATAATATAATTTAAATTTATAAATTTAAAGATAATTCACTATTAAAAGATATTAATATTAAATAAATTCATATATAACAATAATACACAATATATAATTTGGGATTACACTAATTTGTAAAATTACTTAATACAGAAAAAAATATAATTAAGCTCTATAGTTGACGACAAGCATTGTGATTGCCATATGTGTTCAATCAAGTCCTCTTTCAATTGTCTATGCTGCTGTCTATTTCGAAGTTGGGCATTTTTTTGGAGAAATTGATGGTATGGTGGAAAATCTTCTTCTCCCAGCTGAGGTTGTGATAAGCCATTTTCGACATCATCATACTCTAAGCCTTGAGCAAAATTTCCTGCATAAGTGTCTCTTTCATCCTCAACAATCATATTATGCAATATAATACAAGCTCTCATTATGTTGGCAAGCTTCTTCTTTTCCCAAAAGCGAGCTGGACCACGTATAATTGCAAAGCATGTTTGCAACACTCCGAATGCTCGCTCCACATCTTTTCTTTGCCCTTCTTGGTATTGTGCAAATAACTTGCGTTTCTCTCCTTGTGGCTTTGAGATTGATTTGACAAATGTGGCCCATTCAGGATAAATACCATCTGCTAAATAGTATCCCATAGTATAATTATTACCATTAATAGTATAATTTACCTCCGAAACACGGTCATTTAGAATATCATCGAACATTGGAGAACGATCTAACACATTGATATCATTATTTGAACCAGAAACTCCAAAGAACGCATGCCATATCCAAAGGTCTGAAGATACTACAACCTCAAGTACTATGGTTACAATCCCACGATAACCACTCATGTACATACCTTTCCACGCCTTTGGACAATTTTTCTATTGCCAATGCATGCAGTCAATGCTACCCAACATGCCAAGAAAGCCACGACCCTCTGCCATTTATAGCAGGCGTCGTACGTCATTTGGATTTGGTTTTCGCAAGTATTCGTCCTCGAACACCGAAATGACACCTTCAACAAATTTTTCCAAGCATTTAATTGTAGTGCTCTCGTCTATGCACACATAATCATCAACAGCATCAGCTGCTACGCCATATGCTAACATCCATATCGCAGCGGTACATTTTTGGAGTGGTGACAAGCCTCTTCTTCCAGCTGCATCAATCCTCTATTGAAAATACGGATAGACGTTTAAGAGAGCGTCTACTATCCGAAGGAACACATGTCTTCTCATTCAAAATCTCCGTCGAAAAATGTCAGCATTATACACCGGTTTATCTGCAAAGTAATATTGGAAAAGGCAATCATGTCCTGCTTCTCGATCTCTGTTGATCCATCTACAAAGAGTTGGGATAAAGCTTCTATCGATATCTTCTTCTTCTGAATCTTCGAGTAAACACCCATCGATCCAATTATCCATGAGTGTGTTATCTTGCCGTCTTCTTTTGCCATACAAAGCCTCATTAAACATATCATCAAAATTTCTAGCCATATCTAGAAATATAATTTTTAGTTCTCTTTCGAGGTGAGAAACAAGAGTTGAAGTGGAGTTACAGAGTCATTGATAGTTGATATTTGTAAGTGTGTCTGCAATAAGTACTTACTCCTCAATGGCTAGTTTTACAACGGCTACTTAACGGCTAGTTTTGCAATGGTTAGTTTTGCAACGGCTAGTTTTGCAAGGGCTCGTTTTACAACGGCTACTTAACGGTTAGTTTTGCAACGGCTAGTTTTGCAATGGCTAGTTTTGTAACGGTCACTTTCATGAACAATAATGGCACAATAATATAGACTAATTTAAAAAATTACATCAGAAATAAATAAAACAAACTTCATCACATACCAGTAATACGCAATAAAAATAAGAACATACTACATAACTCTACGAATACAAGGAACCATTAAGTAAACCACTTGGCGATTATTTTCTCACATGCAATTTTATGAAGAGCTCATAGTTTTTCACTCATTGTAGACGTATCAGCATTAAGTATTTGCATATCCATTTCCCTTTCCCTTTCCTTGGCCATCCTTTCCATTTCCCTTTCTTTTGCATTTATCTCCATTTCTTTAATATACCTCTGAGTTTTTAATTCTTGTTCTTTCATTGCCGCTTGAGCTTGTAATTCTTTTTCTTTCATTGCCGCTTGAATTTGTAACTCCTTCTCTTTGATTGCCATAATCTTTGCTCTATGTTCCCTCTCCTCTTCTCTTTTTTTCCCTATCCATTAGTTTCTTTTCTCTAACATTCTTAATATCTTCGATGAGAGATAATTTTTTAACAACCGATGATTTTTTTCGCTAAAATCTTCAGATATTTGTGCTTTTCTCTTACCTTTTCGCTTGCTCTTATTTGATCCTTGTGGGCAAACGGGAGAATCCACACCGGGTTCGTCAGCCAATGGTGTTTCTGGGTTTGATGAGGATGAGTATGCTCCAGTTGCACTAACCTTGGTTCTCTTTGAGCCGTCACTCTGTGTAGGTAGTTGAATTCTCCATTTTTGCTCCAACCTAAGCATGTTTCAATAAGTGAATTTTTGACCATAATTTGTGGAATAAAGTTTATAGGCCAACTCCTTTATATCATCAGCGTTCGAACCACTCCTTATGTTTCGACTAGCTTGATCGTAGCAACCAGCAAATTGTGCAACAGCCTTGTTGATCTTATACCATCGTTTCTTACATGCAACTACCCCCTTGTCATGTCAGAGCAAAATTCTACACAGTAACTATGAATTCAACTCCAAAATATTTTCCCCTTTTGATCGATACCAACTATAGGGTCAGTTGAAACATTTAACCATGCATTGATCAACATCTCATCCTCTTTCTAATGCCAGTGTTGAATACTATCTTGTCTCCGATCTTCAATATCATCATCATTGAGGTCGATAGCATCTAATCCACGAGGGTTGGCAAAATCTGAATATTGCGAATTTGGACTAGATTGTATAGGAGTCTGAGAGGATGGGTTAGAAGAGCCACCAACACCAGATGAGTTATGTCTTGATGCACTGAACTGAGTTAGAAACGGCAAGGAAGTTGGAGTAACATTTTCGATAGAGGGGTTAAATATGGATGAAAATGAAAATGTGGTGTTTGTGAATTTTGATTTTGCGGTTGGAATATAATAAATTGATTATTATAAGGAGCTTGAAAATTGAAATTAGAAAGATTTTGTGGATTTAGATTTTGAAATGTATTCGGTAGTGTGACGTTTTGATTTGGAACTTGAGAGTTTGAGGTTTGAGATTGTTGGGTATTTGGAATTTGAGAAAAGTTTTGTAAGTAATTGAAGAAAGAGTTGAGTTGGTTTGGATCCATTTTTCCGAACAAAAAATCATATAATTATTTATTATAATATAATTATTTAATATAATTAATTAAAATTTTATATAATTATTTATTTAAATAATAACTTGCCATTTGACAAGTTATTATTGGCCATTTCAAAGTTCCTGAGGGCCTGATTCCTCTTAAAAATCGTGTGGGACTTTCTTCTCTTTTTCTCCAACGGTTAGGATCTCTTTTTGTCATAAAAAATAGAATTAACACTCATGCATTGGAGTTGCTCTTAGATGGAAAGCTGCTTTGGGTCTCATCCATATTGTTTTTCATAACTAAGAAAACAAAAGGCTATATAAGTATAACATTTTAGATTATGACCACCTTTTGGCCTTTATTTCGGTGCCTCAAAGTAGCCTTTAATGCTTCTTTGTGACAAGCCAAAGGGAAGTTCAAGATGAAATTGCAAACTAACCTCCTCATATTCCAACAAGAATAACTTGAATTACAAAATTTTAAATGAGGTAATTTTAGTGTCATTAAAAAATAGGTTTCTAAAACTTTTCAACTATAGGTACAACCCTTTTTAGTTAAAAATGGATAAATTTATATGCTTATTAAAATAGCTAACGTCTTAGACTAAGATAAAAAGATAAATTAAAGAATTAGGTAATGAGTGTGTTTTCTAGATTTATGGTATTTTTTTTACTTGAAAAATTTTTTTACGTTGACTCCAGAGCTAAAAACGGCCTTAATCAAGATGAAGAGTTCAGAGAACCTTAAATCAGAACATTTATGAAATTACAAAATGAAGTTAAATAATACATGCCAAGTATCTAAACACTCTTTTCACTGCAAGCAAGTGCTCTTGACATAGTTGAGACATGAACTGACGTAACTTATTCATCGAAAAGCTAATATCAGGTCGTAAAATGGTTGCATACTGCAACCCCCTCTAATGGAGTGAGATAGGGTTGGATTTTTAAAGGGGGTGCCAGCATTCGGTTGCCCCTTCTTCGTTCTTCTTTTTTCTTTTCCTGTATGCATGTGTTGTATTTAAATTTTAAAAAGTGAATGGTAGTTAGGGTAAAAGGGTTAGGGTCAGGACACTCATTACTTAATTAATAAATCCTAATTTCACGAGTTTTATAGTATGTGCAAAAAAATAACATATATTAATATTAATATATAAGAAGAATTACATCACTGATCATTCCGTGCATCGCACAAATTTCACCCTAGTTGATGATAATTACTAAACAACTATACATTGATTGCAAGTTGTTTAAGGTGAATCCAAGGTGATTTTTCGTGTACTTCTTACCTCGATTAAGGCCGTGTTTAATTTTGGAGTCAACGTAAAAAATCTTTTTCAAGTAAAGAAGAATATCGTAAGCTTAGAAAGCACACTCATCACAATGAGATGGTGTGTAATGCAATAGGTATTACGGAATTGGAAAAGGTCGAAGAAGAGCCTAACCCAAAAGCGAGAGATTTTATCATCTGTTAAAAGTTACTGCAAAATCTTTGTACATCCAAGAAGTAATCTTATATCTTCTTAAGACAAATTTAAAGCTTGACCAATATTTTTCTCATTTTAATTTGCATAACAGTGTTACTCGATCTATCATTATCTAAAATCAATTAATTCCACCTTTCCTAATAAATTTGTTATGGTATATACATATCATAGTGATTTTCCTAATTTTTTAACAATTTATTTTCGATGTCTCAAGCAAGATCAACCTTTCCTCTATTATTATAAACTCTTTTAGTTAAAACATCAGGAATTGATGAGCTTATTCTTGAGATGATAGATTGTCTGATAATGGTGTTTGTGATGAGTTTGGTTTCAACCATCCTTGTCTTTTATGTTTTCGCTCCTTTGCATTCCGAAAGTAAGTTAAAATTTTGAAAGCAGGACACCATTTCAGAAATCCAGTTTCCAGTTAAGCATCACACTAGTTGGCACCACGATTAAGTGTGTGTTTGGATTTACGCTGGGCAAACTAGAGTTTGAATAGAATTGATTTTAGATAGAAGTGAGTTTGTGTCAACATGATTTATGTTTGGTAATTTTTACTAAAATTGATTTGTATTTATTTATGAAATTAAAAATAACATATAAAAATTGACAACTTTTTAAATATTTTTTTTATAGTAAAAATTAATATTTATTTATTAAATTAAAAATAATATATAAAATAACATATTTTAGTACTCTTTTTAAGTATTCTTAATAATCTTATTTTATTATTATTTTAGACTCTAATTTTTACAAGTTATATTTTTATTATTATTTATAATTAATTTTTTATTTAATTTATCATTTCTAATAAGAACAATAATACGTATTATAAAAAATTAAAATAGTAAACAGTGCACAAAAATTAGAATAATTATTTTAATATTCTCAGTATTTATTTAGAAAAAATTATGAAAAAATTAATAATAACTAGCAATAAACCTAAACGCTGGATGAGTAAACGTAGAAGTTATAATTTCTTGCTTCTAGTGAACAAGCTTTTGGGATGCAGAATCACGTTGGCGTTCAAAGAAGAAAAGTTGCCAAACATAAAAAAATAGCGTTCAAAACATTGAAATGTACTTTTATCCTCTTCAACGTGTTTCACAAACACACCCTAAATGTGAACCCCATATTCCCTTTTCACAAGCAAGATGAGCAAGCAAAGCTATAGTCATAATTGTTTTGCCAAGCCCCATTTCATCGGCCAAAGTTCCATTCACTCTCTGCATTTTCAAATCTTTTACTCTTGTTCTTTGCATTCTCAATTTTTTTTTTGTTTTTTTCAGTGTTTTCGTTTTCTAAAATCAAACATTGAGAGAAATAACCATTGATTTTTTTCATTTATTTTCATAAAATAATCACTAATGCAAGAGCATATCATCAGAGTAAGGTTTGAGAGGAAGCACAAGTGCTTTGTGAGTATGACCTCTAGTATCACCATGGAGCATGTTGAGTCTCAAAGGGGAAGGAATGATATTCCTTCTCAATGGGAGGCAAGAAAACACATTCTTCAAGTGAGCCTAGAAGTAAGGACTTTAACTTCTTAAAAGAGAGAATTTCTATGTTGAAGAACATTCTATCCTCTATGGATGAGCGCTTACAAAGAATAGAACATGACAAGGAAACCCTTGAGACTCACGTATTGGGAGAACTAGATGCTTTCAAAGAAAGCATGCTCCAAATCAAAGAGAAGCTTGAGAATTTCTTGAAGCTATCTGAGAAAGTTCGAGGAGGCAAAATCTCGACCAACCATTATAAGAGAAACGACAAAGATTGATCTCCCAACGGCAAAGGAGTTCAAGGGCATGAGGGACGCTCGAGAGGTGGAGAACTGAAGTGGAGAACTTTCTATGACAAATGGAGAGGTATTTTGAAGGCTAAGGGGTGGTCGAAGAAGCAATAAAAGTACGCACTGCAGCTCTTTACCTTTCTGATAATGCTACTTTGTGGTGGAGGAGTAAGTACGTAGATATGGATTACAACATAGCCACATGAAAAGATTTCAAAAGAAAGTTGAAAAGACAATTTTTTTCGAGAATGTGATCTATGAAGCAAGAAAGAAGTTGAGGGAGTTGAAGTACAAGAGTATGATTAGCGACTATGTAAAGGAGTTCACTACTCTCACGCTTTAAATCCCCAACTTAGCATCAGAGGATGCATTGTTCTTCTTCATTGATGGACTCCAACCTTGGGCAAAGCAAGAACTACAAAGAAGGAATGTTAAGAATGTCGATGAGTCCATCGTGGTGGCCGAATAACTCCCTGAGTATCATAGGGGAGACTCTAAACCCAAGTCTTCCTCTAAACCTAGTTCTACTAAAGGTGGGAGAGACAAGGAGAAAAGTTTCTAAACCAAGAAAGAAGGAAAATACTCTTCAAAGAAAGAGTACGATGAAAAGAAGAAGGCTTTTGTGCCCAAAGAAGGATGCTTCATGTGCAAGGAACCACACCAAATGAAGGAATGTCCCAAGCTAGGAACTCTGGCATCTATCGTTGAGGAACAAGAGGCCCAAACTCAAGTAAATGAGTGTGTTTGATCTATCCAACTCATGAATAATGTGAAGGGCAAAGAGGCAAGCACCGCAGAAAAAAAAGGGTTGATGTATGTCAAAGCCTTTATCAATGAAAAATCCATCATGACTATGATCGATACTGGTGCTACACACAACTTTATCATGCCTGATGAAGTAAAGAGGCTTGGGTTGAAGATCACAGAAAAGAATAGCTGGTTCAAACCGTGAATACCAAGGGTGAACCCCTTAAGGGAGTGGCAAAAGGGGTTGAAATGACTCTTGGTTCTTGAAAGGGCCTTGTGAATTTCTCAGTAGCACCCATGGATGATTTCAAAATAGTCATAGGGATCGATTTGCAAAGGAAGGCAAATATAATACCTATGTTATACTACGATATAGTATGTGTCATGGAGAAAGGGTTTCCATGCATGGTCCCTACAATCTCTAAAGCTGGAGGACCACTGATGCTCTTTGCTATACAACTCAAGAAAGGGTTCAAGAAGGGAGAGATTACATATTTGGATCTATTACAAGAGGAGTCAACATCTGAAAGGGAAGACGTTCCTCCTGAAATCAAGAAAGTCCTTGAAGAAAATAAGGATGTGATACCTCCTGAATTGCCAAAACAACTACCACTTAGGAGGAAGGTGGACCACAAGATTGAATTGGAGTAAGGAGTAAAGCCGCCTGCCTCAGCACCTTATAGGATGGCATCGCCAGAACTTGAGGAGTTAAAGAAGCAACTCAAGGATTTGCTAGATGCTAGATTCATCCGTCCATCAAAAGCACCTTATGGTGCACTAGTCTTGTTCCAAAAGAAGCATGATGGTTCGTTGAGACTATGTATTGACTATCGAGCACTTAACAATGTAACCATCAATAACAAATATACCCATTCTTTTGATAGCCGATTTGTTTGATCAACTTGGTAGAGCCAAGTGGTTCTCAAAACTGGATTTAAGGTCAGGATATCACCAAGTGAGAATTGCTGATGGTGATGATCCTCAGACCGCGTGTGTCACGATGTATGGATCGTATGAGAGGTTGGTGATGCGTTTTGGCTTGAACAATGCTCCTGCGAGCTTCTGTACCTTGATGAACGAGATCTTTCGACCTTACCTTGATCAGTTTGTAGTGGTCTACTTAGATGATATTGTTGTCTAGAGCAATACTTTGGAAGAACATGTGGAACACTTATGAACCGTGTTAAAGATCTTATGAGAGAATAACCTATATGTGAAGAATGAAAAGTGTTCCTTTGCAAGGGACAAAGTCTACTTTTTGGGACACATAATTAAAGATGAAACTCTCTGTATGGATCAAGGAAATGTGAAAGCTATCAAAGAATGGGAGCCGCCAAATAAGGTATCTGAATTGAGATCATTTCTTGAGTTGGCTAATTACTATCGGAGGTTTATCAAGGGATACTCCGCCAAGGCTGCACCATTAACTGATCTTCTCAAGAAGAATCACTCTTGGGAATGGTCAAAGAAGTGTCAAAAGACCTTTGATGAGTTGAAGGCTGCTATCACAAAAGGACCAGTACTAGCACTGCCCAACTACTCAAAGGTGTTTGAAGTCCACATCGATGCATCTAACTACGCTATTGAAGGGGTTCTGATGCAAGAAGGACATCATATTGCCTTTGAGAGTTGCAAGTTGAATGATACAGAGAGCCGATACATCGTTCAAGAGAAGGAGATGACCGTAGTGGTGCATTGTCTAAGAACTTGGCGTCACTACTTGCTTGGTTCATACTTCATCGTCAAGACAGACAATGTGGCTACAAGCTACTTCCAAACTCGGAAGAAATTAAGCCCCAAACAAGCTAGGTGGCAAGATTTCTTAGCTGAGTTTGATTTCGAATTTGAATACAATTTCAGGCAAGACTAATGTAGTAGCCAATGCGTTGGGTCGCAGGGCTGAGTTGGTAGCCATTTCCATGGTCGAAGGAGATATTGTGCATACCATCAAAGAAGGGTTGCATCATGATCCATTATCCAAGAAGTTGGTGGAGTTGGCCAGAGAAGATAAGACCAAAAGATTTTGGCTAGAAGACGACATTCTCTACACTAAAGGGAGAAGACTATACGTCCCTAAATGGAAAAATCTAAGAAAAAATTAGTGAGAGAATGCCACGACACCAGGTGGGCTGGTCACCAAGGTCAGCAAAGGACCTTGCCTCTCATTGAATCTTCTTATTATTGGCCTCAAATGAGAGATGAAGTGGAGAGTTATGTGAAGACTTGTCATGTGTGCCAACAAGATAAGATTGAAAACAAGACACCAAGTGGATTGTTGGAACCTCTGCCTCCATCAGAGTGACCGTGAGAAAGTGTCTCTCTAAATTTTATCTATGCCTTACCGAAGTCTGAGGGGTTTTGATTTATTCTCGTGGTAGTGGATCGATTTTCAAAGTATGCTATTTTTATACATGCCCCTACTGACTGCACTGCAGAGGAAGCAGCACGACTATTCTTCAAGAATGTGGTGAAATACTGGGGATTGCCTAAGAGCATCATTAGTGATCGAGATCCACTCTTCATAAGACGACTACGGACAGAGCTGTTCAAATTTCTTGGGTCGGAGCTCATTTTTCAACAAGCTTCTATCCTCAAACCAATGGATAGACTAAAAGTGTGAATGCCTTACTCGAGTGTTACTTTAAGCATTTTGTAAGTGCTAATACGAAGGATTGGACAAAACTCCTCGACATTGCTCAGTTCTCATATAATTTGCAAAGGAGAGAGTCCACAGGGAAAAGTCCATTTGCGATTGTGACCGGACAACAGCCACTTACACCACACTCTCTTTTTTCCTCTTACTCAGGGAAGAGCCTTGGAGTTTATCTTATGATTAAGTCATGAAAAGAATAAGCAAATGTCACTCATTCTTACCTCAACAGAGCTGCAAAGAGGATGAAGAAATGGGCAGATAAGAAGAGGAGGCATGCAAGCTATCAAGTGGGAGATAAGATAATGATTAAACTTCTTCCACAATAATTCAAAACCTTTTGCAAGGTTCATAAGGGCCTAATCCGCAAATACGAAGGGCCATTTGAGATCATTGGACGTGTTGGAAAGGTTACTTACAAAATACAACACCCTCCCTCTATGAAGATCCACCCAGTATTCCTTGTGAGTATGCTTAAACCATATCATGAAGGACCAAGATGAACCAAGTAGAGGTGACTCGAGTCGTGCTCTGCCTGTGATGATTAGATCCTTTGATAAAGAAATCAAAGAGATCTTAGCCAATCGTGTCGTGTGACGAAGAGTAGTACCATCAAGTATCCAATACTTGATCAAGTGGAAAGGACTCTCGATAACCGAAGCTAGCTAGGAAGCTCATGAAGATCTGTGGCAATTCCAAGAACACCTAGAACGCTATCATGAACAGAATACGACGAGGACGTCTACGCATTTGGTGGGGGAGAATGTCACGATAAATTTTAGAAAGTTAAATTTAACAGTGTTTGTATAGTTTTCTGTAGTTTTGAGAATGCTCTAAATGGTTCCGAAATATTCTAAAATGTCCTAGAAGGTTCTGGAATATCCTAGAAGGTTTCAAAAGACTCTAGAAGGTCATAGAGTATTTTAGAAGAGTGTACATGTATATAGAACTATGAAGAGTAGTATGGAATAATCTAGAAGTATTTAGAAAGTTGTGATATGATGGATATTTGTAATGAAGGTTCTAGATGATTAATCTAGACTGTTGATTAGATTTAATCCTAACTATCCATTGAGGAGGTGGATGGCTATAAATAGGAGGTGAGAGTTAGAGTTTGTGTGTGAGTCATGTGTGAGTCATTTGTAACAAATACTTGAGTAATAAAGTGTTCTTTCCACCAAAGTTCACTTTCTCTTGTGTTCTTAGCTTTCTTGCTAAGTGTTGAGGGTTAGGCTGATTTGGTCTTAACTCAAGAGGTTGAGTAAGTTCGAGTGTCGGCACGGTAGTGTTGGAGTGTGTCCAAAGCCGTGACAATATTCTCAAAATTGGAGAACATATCACGAAAAATATAATATAACTACTTTTGATTTTCATGGACTAAAAATGTTTTTCCTTATCTGATGGCAGAGGACAACAAAGGATTATTCTGTATTATTTTCTTCTATTCTTAGAGACTCCAATGTATGATAAAACAATTAACTCATATCAATTTCTCAAAAAATGAGAAGGATCCTTCTATATCCAGTAGACACGACAAAAACATTCTTTTGCACATTTTCTATTTCATTAAAAAATGCAATCAATCTCAATTTTATTAGGAATAAGAATTTTATGTGAATCTTTATATAAAAAGTTGAGAAAACAACCTTTTTATTGGACAGGAAACATGTATAAGATAGTTCGAAAAACTAAGACTATAGTTAAAGAGATCCCTTGTCTAAGTATATTAGACCCTAAGGTAAGTCTAATTGTCGAGATGGATATCGCTATCCAAAAAGAAAGCTACTGATTACAGATGTCTAAGAGTAAAAATATAAATTTCGGAGACAAAAATATTAGATATTTTCATCAAAAAGCAAATAGTAAAAGAAAAAAGAATAAGATCACGACACTAAAGAATGATGAAGGGGTCTGGATTGAGGACGCAGAGATGTTAAAAAAATATGGGATGGAATACTTCAAAACCCTACTCTAATAATGAAGTTTACCCAAAGAACTTTCTTGAAAGGAAGGTTAATATCCGATAATATTCTAATAGCTCACGAATGTATGCGAATTATCTTAAGTAAAAAAGATCAGGTTTGATAAATGAAATGGCGTGTTGGGACTCTCGGGGTGGTCAGTCCCGGAAAGCCGCACTCGTAATTTGTTAATAGTTTTCAAACAAAAAAATTTTAACATAAAGTACAAGTAGTTTGAAAAAAAATGATCTCAGTCAAAATCCTTTGTCGTTGTTCCGTGTTGACGATAAGGAGAAATAGTATCCCTTTTTTCATATGTCATGATAGCATAAGTAGGCTTACAAGATTAAAATAAAGTAAACAAAAATGAACACAAAGTGTATTCTACACTAGAATTTATATAAATTAAAATTTTCGGTGCAAATGGAAATTAAATATATTTTTCTCGTGTACTTCTCACCCCGATTCATCGTGAAAATAGAGACTTTTGCTTACGTCAAAGATAAGATCTCAAAAATATTGCTTCATTGAAAGAGGTCTTTTCTCTCGACCAGTGGGCACAAGATTAAAATTTATTTTTCAAGACATGTGATTTTTGATGAAACAGATTTTTCAATATTTCTGTCTTTGACAATAAAATTATAGCTGCAGATACCGTCATTTCTAATGATCTATCCACTCTCACTTTTAACATTTTACCACCACCTCAGAACTCTCTATGCAGCGCCGTAGAAGGGAGTTGGCGGTGGTTGGCTGGCGATAGCATTGATGGCGATGGTGATTTGATGGTGGCAGAAGCGGAGTGGGAGAAAAGTGGTGTTAAACTAATCGTTACTTTTATAGTTTTATTGATGGATAATTTATATATATTCGTGTATAAAAATTAAAAGTTAAATTATTTTGTTACAAGTTATTACAGGTTTTGATGATTGATAAATTTTTAGGTTGATATTTAATATTTAGATTTTTTTTACGGAAATATTTGGTAACCAAAGAAAATCAGTCAAAAACAATCATAACTTGCCTTATTTAGCATTCTTGTTGTTTTTTTTGTTTCCTTAGCATTATCCTTTTTTATTTAACTTTTAAATTTGTATTTTGATAAGATCACATAAATTTAGTTGATGATATTTCACATAGTATTTTAGCCAGTTTCCTCGCCGCCTCCAAAAGATAACTAATTGTGGTGGCTGTACAACCTGAGCATTTACAGATGAGCCAGTTTAATGCTTTAAATCAATCTTAGTTCAAAGTAGAGGAACTTTCTCAAATAATAATCACTTAATAACTAAGATGAAAAAAATCTTAGAGAAATTAAAGAGTGATCCAATTAAGACTAACACAAAGCATGTGTGTATATATACATAGATAGAGAAAGAGACAAAAAGAAAAGATCTTGAATTTGAAGATGGTGATCCTCCAAAGAAAGGTTCCAAAGATAGGTTGCGAGATTTGTGGCTTCATCAGCTGAATTGAGAGAGTAACCTGAAAGTGAAATACCTTAATTACTCGTCACTATTTATTTCTATTATTACCTTTTTTGTGATTCCACATTTGTATGCGTATGTATATGCAATCCTAATTCTAGTTTCATAATTTCTTTTCTTAATACACTCACTCAGCTATCTCTCCCCTCAATCGGATATTTGCACAAAAAACTCAATACTCACAGTGTCTCACCGCACATTTTTTATCCTCTCATTCACATCTGTGCTACTCTTCAGTTTACTGTTGGCTGTTTTATCGTAACGCTCTTCATTATTCTATTGGTTTTTAAATTAGTTGGTTTTTTTAAAAAATTTAATGCTTCAACTTGGTTTCTTAAAAAAAAATCAACACGAGTCAAATTGATCATTCTTGTAACTATTTGATAATATTACGATAAAGTTGGAAGTTCCATGAAAAATGAAAATTGCATCTTTTATGATAGAAAAAAAAATAAAAAAAGGATTAAAGTTATCATATGCAATGTATACTTTTTTTTTTCAAAATATAATTATAATTTTCACTCTTCTCCAAACATCACTCTTCACTAATCTTTAAAATGGACAAAAACAAACATTGTGAAGAGAACATACTTGACTTCTCATACTAAATCATGATGGATATATTTTGAATTTATCTAGGAGAAACAAAAAATTTGCTGTTGGAAGATATCTACTTCATGATAATTATAAAATAGTGCTTTTATTATATGAATTTGTATGTACAGGATCTAAATTAATGGCAGTAGTGGATGGACTGAAAATTATAGTTCATGGCAATGGTAAATGGGCTGAAAATTATAGTTTAGTGCGTGTTAGAGGAAGCACTAGGACCATTGTGAGTCCTTGATTTTTAAAACAACAGAACAACAATTTTTGTAGTGACAATTAGATCATCACAAGTTTAATGGAAACTCAACTTTAAGAAAATAAATTCTAACAATTTTATCCAATAGATTAGACACATTTGAAAAAACTAATCCAAAAGACTTCACTTTCATCTAAAGATCAAAAAAATATTGCAAATTCAAATAATCGTACTAGAAGTATTAGAAGTGAATAAGAGTGTTTTTTGTATGTAGTGAATAATAATAAAATTCTTATTTACAATAATCTTGATATTAATGTCAAAAAGATGATTGTATAGTTAGTATTTGATGTTTTAATGTGTATGATAGAGTAGATAAAAGTAAAAAATCAATAAAAATGTGAGTCATGTATGTTTTATTTTTATTTTTGCTATTCTTATTACAACTCTCTCTTTTCAACTATAAAAAAAAAAAAACTAAAAAAATTCCCTAACTATTTATGTGCAGTCTTCATGTGACACATCAAGAATGTGATACTAAAAGTTTTCTCATATGTCAACTAATGTTAATGGAACGAACAACTTAACTGACGCAATAATGTTTTAGAGACTAAATTAAATCATTGAAATTTTTTAAAGATTAAATTAACTTTTAAAATTAAACATTTTAAAAAAATTAAACACCAAGAAAAGGGAATTTCTATTATATAAGGTTAGCAACATACTCTTCACTCAAAGTTGGCATTCCACTTTATATATAACATAGTACATTTAAGATGAGTTGAGTACTGAAATTGTCCCTAAGGTAAGTGGCGAAAATCAAATTCGTCTCCGACGTTTTTTTGCTATTAAAATCATCCTGAACGTTCAGAAACACTTTAAAATCATCCTTCGCTGCTTAAAACAAATATTTTGGACAGTTTTGCCCTTGTAGCCGTTAAGTGTCTGTTGCAGCTTTTAATGAATAAAATAAATTTATTTGTTTATTTATATATTTATATTAAATGGTGGTTTGGGGCGGGTTGGGGTGGGATTAAATCAGAGCTGTAATCCCTAACCAAAGAAGCAGTGCAGGAGATAGGGCTTGCGGAGGTTAGTGAAGCCATGGCTGCCGAGAGCTCACGGTCGTGTCAGAGTAGATCATCTGCGCTGAAAAGGGAGTTTGTGTGTCGGCATGGGGAGAGACCCATGCTTAGAGTTTCTGGAACGAGGAACAACCCTGGGCGACGATTTTGGGAGTGTGTCTACTATGAGGTCAGTGATTTAAGTTTCTGTAGGTGGGTGATGGCAATGTGTTGTTCGTTCTGGGTGTTGGGAATAATACATCATTCCCCCTTGAGAAAACACCTTTGACAGAGAAATAAAATAGACACAATCACAACACAAGAATTTAACGTGGAAACTCCAATTACCGGAGAAAAAACCACGGCCGTTGTCAAATGACAACCAGAGAATATCACTATGTGAAAATTGTTACAACACATAGACTTCTTTCTCTCACCGGCACCCCAGTACACCCACACTCTCTCAAAGCAAATATCTAACTACACCTCACAACACTCTCTAATCAAAGAGTACAGAGGAAAAGAAAAATCAGATGACTAATTCAACCAAATTCTAACAATCTCCACCTTGATTGAAATAGTCACACATCTTCAGCTTCCATTGTCAACACCGACAATTCTTTGCTGCCATTGTCTATACCGACAATCATAGTTCATAGAACTATCATACTCCACCATGAAAGTATACTCACTTGGAATTAGACCACTCCAAGCATTTCGCCTTGGTACAGATCGAAACCTTGCTGAAAATTCATGGTGCAACTTCCAAATTGGCTTTTCCTGGAAGTTCTTCAGCCATCGACCTAACTCCGCCACACACCTTGCATCTCAGCGCCAACCAATGCCCGTGTGCAATTGTGGACCCGATTGCCACAACTTATCCTTATCCATGGCAGTGCGGTAATACCATGAGGATACTTCTTGTCTTCTAGAGAACATCATCTTCTCTCATAGAGAGAGCAATCAGAGATCTTCTCCTTCAACGCCTTGTGCAAACCTGATTGTATCAACACATCCTTGACTTGTACTTGCCACAAGCCAAAATTGATTCTTCCATCAAATTTCTCTATTGAAAGCTTCATATCCTGACATTGTTGCAACCGTATACTGGAATAGTA
>NC_029781.3:101535366-101543791 GCF_000817695.3 Arachis duranensis
GACAAAATTCTTTTCTGATGTGGAAGGTCAGACTAGGCTGCAACCACAGAGCATACTAAGAATAAATCCCACCGAACCGAATCTCTGATACCACTTGTTGGGAATAATACACCATTCTCCCTTGAGAAAACACCTTTGACAGAGAAATAAAATAGACACAATCACAACACAAGAATTTAACGTGGAAACTCCAATTACCGGAGAAAAAACCACGGCCGTTGTCAAATGACAACCAGAGAATATCACTATGTGAAAATTGTTACAACACATAGACTTCTTTCTCTCACCGGCACCCCAGTACACCCACACTCTCTCAAAGCAAATATCTAACTACACCTCACAACACTCTCTAATCAAAGAGTACAAAGGAAAAGAAAAATCAGATACAAGCTTAAAGTGTTTCTGACTGGTGCAAAAACAAATGGAGAACTTAGCCTCATATTTATAGCCTAGGCCACCCACTCCATTTGCTATCCTAAGCAATGTGGGACTAATTCAACCAAATCCTAACACTGGGCACTGACTCTAGTGGGTTGCTGCAGATCCAAGAGGAGTATGATTTCTTCCGATGGGCAGACCCAGAAGCAGACAGTGACGATCCTCATGTTGCAAGGATGAAGAGGAAAGTTGCGGCCATGAAAGCAAAAGTGAGGGACGTTGAGCGGAAGTTCAAGGTTGCTGCAGTGTTGGGGATTTTTGGGTGGGCAGTCCTATTTTGCTTCTTGTGGCAGATTTGGTTTAGTCAGAGACAGGGGGTAGCATGTGTGATGCCATTGAAGTATGGTTAATGAAATTAGGGGAGAATTTATGATGCAGTTTGGATTTGTTTGATTGGGTCTGAGTAATGTAAATTGAGTGTTACTGAGTGTTGAATGAACATGTGGGTTTGGTTGAGGGTTTAGGTGATTAACTATGTGAGTGAAATGATGTCCCTGTAATTTGACAATTAATTGGAGAATAATTTTTTCATGTTAGCCTGCAATTTTTGATTGATGAGTTGTGTTAATGAACTTTACAGCATATGAACCTAAAGGTGGAAATTGATTAAACAGAAGCAGAATAATACTAGCCAGAACACAATTATGGGTAATTGATTAATAAGCATAGTAATATAACACCAAAAGGTGGAAACTTCTGTCACCATGATTTCCATTACATGGACACAGAACAAAATATAGTCTGTAGGCTAAGGAAACAACAACAAAAGCTGGATTCTTAGGATATCCAGAAACATAGAGCAAGACTGTTGCTCACTAAGAAAGTATCACAAACCACTAAATATAAGTTTCAAACAAACCAAAACAAGTGTCACACACATTGAGTCTACTCAATCAAAAGTACATTAATAACAACACAGAACACAAATCTTCACAATAGTCTAAAGTTTTCCCCAAAGTCTTGGAGGAAGTTTTGCCATGAGTCTCAGCTTTCTTGGAGAAACATGAAGTGGAAATTTGTGGCTGAAGGAGACAGTCCTGGCTGCTTGGCTGGAGCTGGCTGCACCCATCTCCTTTGGTGCTGGTGGTTGCTGTGTCTTGCTTCTGGTGGGCTTTGTCTTGGGCCTAGTTGAGGATGATATGGGCCTGGACCCAGATTGGGTTGAGTTGGGCTTGGATGTTGTGGTGGCTGGTTGGGGCTGAGATGATGATCTAGACCTGGTGGACCTCCTCAGACCCCCACTTTCAGATTGCATAACAGGCTGTGATGAAGCCTTAGAACTGGTTATGGGTCTGCTGGATGAAGCCTTCCTCCCACCTCTGGTTTTCTTCCTACCAAAAACTTTCTACACTGCAGGAAGCTCTTCTTACAAGCAGCTAGACACACATATACCCTTTGAAAGATGCAATAATTGTTTAACCTCTGGTGCTGGTCCTCAACCTCGAAATCAGGGGACCGCTGGACCTTGAGTGTGACTGATGACCTTGGATTAGCCCGTAGCAGCTCCGAGCAGTAGTCAGCAATCCTTTTATACTGCTTTCGGTAAGCTCCCTGAATCTCCTCCAATGCAGCTTGTCTGGACCTAGCTGCCATCAAAGTTGTCACTGTCAAATTCCATTTCCTTTGTGCCTTGTTGACCAGATCCTTTATCTTTATCTTAGGGTTACCTTGCACTTTCTTCCTAAAAACCCTACTCAGCCAACCAGTATGGAGTATCCCTACCATATGTGACTGGCCACAAGTATGCTTAAGATTCATTGACCTGAGCTGCCAAGTCTCTTCTTCACTCATTTTTGCTGTGTACAACCAAAACGGACACCCCTTTTGACAAACAGCCCTCACTCTCACCAAGTCCAGCTTCGCATACCTAAGTCCCCTTCTTGTTTGCACTGCATAAGCTGTCACAGTGTCCTTGAATTCCTCCCTTGAAGCATATACAGTTCCAACTTTCCATTTGTAAGTTGTCATGTCTTTCACATCCCTATGTATTGGATACCGACTAGCTTCATGGTTATCATCATCCTCACTGTCCTCTTTCTTCGAACCACCACCAACTTCATATTCCAAATCAACTTCATCACTATTGAACCCTTCCTCATCACTGAAATCACCTCTTGCTACCCCTTTTTCCTTTATCAACCCGATTACCATCAGTCCCACCTCCTACTTCATCAAATCCACTCTCATCATCGTACTCCTCTTCACTGTCTATAAACACAACATCATCTGCACTGTCAACCTCATCAGCAGATGAAATGAAATCCTCATCATCGCTATCCTCGTCACTGTTTGATTTGCCCTGCTCCTCAACATACTTATCTCCCTCATCAACCTTCTCCACATTGTCCATTTCTCCCTCCTGACCCAGTTCACCCTGAAATATCACCAACTGCTTCTCATTATGTACCTCTTCATCATTGCCCCTCTCCACCTCCTGATTATGTTCACTCTGGCCTCCAACATCAAGAAACCCTACCTCAGGAAAATCTTCAGCATCATCAATCTTATGGACCACATAGAGCTCAACGTGACCACTATTCCCCGCTATTTTACACGTCTCAATGGCATCTCTGTCTCCCTCAAATAACTTCAGATCCTTCTCTAACCATTCAGAATTTGGGTCCTTATACCAAAAACCTGAAATCTTTTTCTTTGTGTATCCAAACTGTCCTACCTCAGCATATGCCTCAAAAAGAGACCAGCAATCCATATCGATATCTTCGATCACTGTCCTTTCTCCACCTATATACTCCAATGTACCATTGTCATATCCAAATCTACCACCATGGTAGACACTCAGGTTAAAGGTTCCCATCACCTAAACCCTGCAAACAAAAATCGCACCCAAATCCCATTTGTAAACTAACGAATACCCATGAGTGATTATGTAGTCCAAGCTCAAAAAAACCGAAACAAATGATTCTACTTCAAGGGAGCTATCACTCTGTTAGGGCATCATTGAAAGTGAAGGATCAATTTTCCTTGGGTTAACGTTACTAAGAGAAGGAACATCTTTTGCGGGAATATAACCCCAAGCGTCAATTGGGCCAGGGGCAAAATTGGAATTAAAATTTTTTTAATGCGATTGAGGATGATTTTAAAGTGTTTCTGAACATTCGGGATGATTTTAATAGCAAAAAAACGTTGGGGACGAATTTAATTTTCGCCACTTACCTTAGGGACGATTTCAGTACTTAACCCCATTTAAGAATATTTAATTATGATAAGATTACGTATAAAATATCAAGCATGAAAAATAAGAAAAAAGAAAAGCTAGGCGTACGATCATTTTTAATCAAATTTTAAACTAAGTGACAAAAAAAATTAGAAATTTTATTTTTTGTTTTTATTATTTTTCTTTGTTTAATATAGAAATTAACAAAATAACACAAACTATTACAAAAATAAAGTAAAAACTATACAAAAAATAATGCAAAAATTTAGTCGAAACAACACAAAAACTTCAACAAAAATTTATGTATTTTATTTTTTTTTTTTTTCTCTTAAACAAACTACCTTTTGGATAAATGTTATGTGACTTTTTCACTAAAGATATTGGTTTTTTAGCATCTCTATTTTCAAATATTTCTTCAAAATATTTTTTCTCAATTTCTTTCTCTTATTCATGTGTCTATAACCTTGATTGTCACCTCTACTATTACCTAATTCAAATTCAAAAATCAAATCTCTCAAAAGTTCTAATTTTCAATTTTGCCAAGTTCAAGAGAAAGAAGAAAACAATATGCTGGAAGAAGAAAATGGAGAAAGAAGAAGTGGTGGTGCCCTTACTTTTTTGTGACTTAGCTAGTATTTACTATTTAGTCATGTAACACAACTCATCAAACAATACCTTAATTCGCATTGGATCTAAGTATCTAACCGTAGCAGGAGTAAAAAGAAAGTATACGAGTTTAAGAGCCATTCTTGTCATTTCAATATCAAGGGGGGAGTAATGAGAATTTTGTCAACACTATTGCATTCAAATTTTTTGTTTCCTTAAATTCCAAACCTAATATAACGTAATTTTTCTAAGAATAAGACCTTTGGACTTCTTAAGATTCTCATTTTGATTTTTAACTTTGAAATTACAAAAATACTCTTCAAAAATCGTATATATACACAAAAAAAAAATTGGACTTTAAACTAATTCGAGTTAGTAATTGAGTTGAATATGTAATTAGTCCAATCAAATTTAGTCAAATCAAATGAGTGAATCGATTGAATGCTATAGTATTTCAGACTTTGTTAAATATTAAGCTATTATTTTATTTAGTGTATGTAGTCTATTTTTCAATATATTATATAGGTTTTATTTTTAAATATTTAATTAATTAATTTTAATTGAAGTGGTTCCATTGTGATTTACTAGTTGAATAATTAACCCAATCATATTGTATATATAAAATATGATTATAACAATTAATAATATGTAGAGAAGATATACATGATATATGGAGGGAATGAAATTTTTTTACTTTTTAGTTGATAATGTTATCTTTTATTATATATCATTTTTATTATCATTATCGATTATAAAAATTACAATATCAATATCTTATCATCATTAGGGTTGACAATAAATAAAGTAAGATAAGATTTATATTTTACTCTAATTTTATCTTTGAATTTTTTTAAAATTTTATTTAATTTGTAGGTTGAGAATTTTTCAACTTTAATTTTATTCGCATTTTAAAATGATACACTTAATTTTACCTATAACAAATCTTTTTTTTAATTAAACACAATATTTAGTTATTTTATAGTTTATAAATATACTAATAAAATAAAAAAATAACAAAATCATAACAAAAAAAATGAATTCAATTTCCATTAACTTGATTATATATATATGGGGCACGCTACACATCCATGTAACCATGTAGTCAAGTTGGCCCAAGCCCAAATAGAGTCACACGCATTAATGGCGAGTGAAGACACGCGCCCGAAAATCCTTCGTTACTTCGCACTCATTATGAAAAAATGTTACTTTTTCCTCAACACAAAACCGCTCATTCTTTTCGAATCTCTTTCAAAATCACTCAAACTTCAATCACGTTCTCTGCGAAAACCATTACTGGAGAATAATCGCGAGAAGATTTGGCAAGAAACAACCAGAAACGAACGAAAACAGCAACAAAGATTCACCTTCCTCCTCCTCCTCATTCTCCTCCTTCTTTTTCGTGTTCCTTCTTCTTCACGTGTTTTTTCCTTATCTTCATTCTTTTGTTGTTATTGCTGCTGTATTTTTTTGTCTTTTTCTCTTTCACTCCTTGGTGAAAAAGCAGTGGAAGTTGAGGAGGAAGAGTTTTGAATTGTGCAGAACAGAAATAAACCGAAATGGCCAACTCAACTGAACCGAATATTATTCATGTGCTGAATAAAACGTCATAAACATTTAATCATCAAGAAAAATATTTCTACATGCACAAGGACTCAATTGAACACACTAACAATCAAGTAAATCAAAATGAGCAACTCCACTAAAGCGAGCAACATTCATGTGCTGAATAAAACGTCGTAAATATTCAATCATCAAGAATAGCATTTTTCCATGCAAAAGAAGTTAACTGAACACATAACAATCAGGTGAATCGAAATGGTCAACACCACTGAACCGAACACCAATCATGTGCTGAATAAAACGTGATAAGCATTCAATCAGTAAGAAAAATATTTCTGCATGCACAAGGACTCAACTGAATACATTAACAATCAAGTGAATTAAAATGAGCAACTCCACTTAACTGAGCAAAATGTTGGTGTTGATTATAACGAAAGAAGAAGAACCTACATGCGCAAATTTAAAAGAAGAAGGAGGAGGAGGACGAGGAGGAGAAATCAGGGGCGATGCTTAGTTCAGACAAGGGGGGCCATGACCCCCCAAACTTTTATTAAATTAGTAATACTTCTTCAAAAAATAAAAAATAGTTCAATTGGCTCAAATACTTTACTATGACTGTCACAAAAAAAATACTTTACTATGACTTAAAATACTAAAGTTCAATCTTCATCTCTTGCTTTTATTGCACAATAATTTTTAGTTTTAAACATTCAAAACATGTTGGATTTGGATTGAACTGAGTGTATTCGTATTTCACAACTCTCTATTCAATAAGCAACACTCATTCTACTTTTAAGTTCAAATATAAAAAATTAGGTATTTTTTATTTATGTAATTTAATATTATTTTATATTTTACTGTTAATTTAATTTAATTTTTTATATGATAAAAAATATTAGAATATTCAATAAGTATTGATATTATTTTATTTATATAAATTGATAAAAAAATTTCAATAAATATTATAAATTTTAATATTTGTCCTTCTAAATTCTTTTTTACATATTTTACAGGATATATATTCAAATTTTTATATAAAATAATCATAAAAAATCAGAATTGATGCATTTTTTAAGAGGAATGCTAATATTCAAGAAGAAAAACATATAACTTTTACAATATTAACACGTGTAGATAGTTCTTCTACTTTAATGAATCACAAAAAAAGTGAGATACAACCTTCAAAAGTTTAAAGAGTTGCATTTGATAAATTTAACCTTAACTTTTTGGAACAAGACCTTGGAAAACGGCTTTAAATTTGACAATATCACCCAAATTAGAGAGATGAGGTTAGACAAACTTATCTTAAATGGGATCCATATCAAAAGCATCTTGACAATTATCTTCTATCTGGCCCCCAAAATTTTGTTTCAAGTTCCGCCACTGCTGGAGAAATACTATTCTTGTTGATTGAAAGTTGATCACCATTTATTCACCACATAAACATTTTTCGGTTCGATAGTCTTTGTGGTTTTGATTCACCAGGTGAATGTTGTTCGGTTCGGTAGCCTCCTTTTACTTTGTTCAGTGTTTAAGATTATTGTGATAGCATACAGCAATCATTTCCTAACTGTCTCAATGTAATAATTTCATTCAACTTATTTGAATTTGAATCATTCATTATTTCCATTTAGAAGTGTAGATTGAAGAAGAAAACGAAGAAGAAGAAGAACGACGGAGCTTATTATGTTGAATTTAATGTATATCAATAATAAAGAATGTGAGCAGAGAAGAAAAACGCGAACAGAGGAGAACGACGAATTTTATTTAATTGAAGAAGAAGAAGGAAAACGCAAGAAGAGAACAAGATTTACGTTGAGAAAGGTTTATCACGTAACAAAAGATTTATGTTATATACGTTATATGAGGCGCGTGTATAACAAACGCATAAAGAGGTTGAGGAGGCGTGTCTAATTGAAGTTAGTTAGATAATTTGGATGAAAAAATTATATGAATGTAGAGCTTATATATATAGTAATTTTAATTACATAATAAAATACGTCAAGAGTGCAAATTAATCGGATAGAATTAGGCCTAAATCCGTAACTTAATTTACTTTGCTTTTGAGTTTTAAGCCTATCCTACTTAACGAATTGAATTGAATACTCTCGCATATAGAGTTAGTATTGTCGTCCCTAATCATCCCGCTGAGCCGCATGTAAGTTGTAACGAATCAACGGCTGTGGACCCGAAGTGACACGTGGCTCCAAAATGTGTAATCAATATATTATGAACAAAAGCCAAAAGGGTTTCACACTTTCCCATCTCTTTAATGATTCCAAAAGCCAAAGAGGAACAAGCTTGGTCCTACCAAGACGATACTCTTATTATACTACACTAGTAGTAGAAAACTAGAAATGATCAAATTAGGAAGAAGTTGAATTTTGAATAAAATAAACTGATAATTTTAAAAAATAACACTTAATTAAATTGGTCTAAAAAAATTAGATTGGATACTTGGATTTTCATTATATTTTTATTTTTTAAAAATATATAAAAATTATTCTTGTTGAACAAATTAATTACTCTATCTCTTTTGTTTAAAATTTTAACATGCGTGTTAAAAAAATAAACTTTTAATAAATTTTATTATTAACAATTAAATCTTACAAAAAGATAAATTAAATAATTCTCTTTTAAAATGCT
>NC_029781.3:101543841-101548805 GCF_000817695.3 Arachis duranensis
AAATAGTGCAAAAATTTAATTAAAATTTTTTAAATTACAAATTTAGTAAAATGGTAGAGATTAAAAAAATAATTTAATTTTAATTATTTTGATATAAAAAATTTAAATAGATAAAGTGGACTTAACTTGTGAAAAGCGAAAATACTTAATAAAGTTAGTAAATTAGTCCCCATCAAATCTGTGATAAATAATCTTTCAGTTTATTACCTTAATTTATATAAGATGCTCACATTGTAGTAGAGAAGTTAATTTTTTTGCAAAGAATTTTTATGAAATAAGGAGGATGGCAATTATGGATTACCATTGGTAAAGTGGGATATTGTCCAAACCCCGAAAAAGTTAGAAAGTATGGAAATGGGTGATGTAATCATTTAGAAAACAACTCTCTTGTTCAAGTAGTGGTGGAAATTTTAAAAAAAATTGTCCATTATAAAAAAAAATTATATACTCATGTAATGATTTGAATCCAAACATTGTTCTTTTTTGTCAGCCCGTGCCAAAAAATGAGGCTCCTAGAAAGATATATACCAGTTACAGATAAAAGAACAACATGTGAGAGACAATATGATTAGAGGATTATCTTTGGAGGTAGGAAATGGTAGAAAAATTCGCTTTTGGAAAGATAATTGGCTATCATGTGGTATGCTGAAATTAGTCTTTCCAAGACTTTTTTTACTTTCAAATCAAAGCGGATTGGTAATAGGAGATTGTGGGTTTTATGATGGGTTAGAGTAGATATGCCATTTTTAATGGAGAAGACAATTATTCCAATGGGAGTTGGAGTTAGCTAATCAACTCCATAGAGTCCTTCAGTCAATCATATTAACACATGGAAGAGAGGACTCATGAACTATTACCGAATGATATTTCAAGTTATAGTTTTACTAGTTGTATTTGAAAGGGCTTGGTTCCACCACGAATTAAGTTGTCACCTGGTTTGTATTAGTGAGAAGAGTCAATACTAAAGAGAGATTATGTAAATTTGGTGTCATTGATCAAAATGATAGTATTTGTATTTTATGTAAATAGAATACCGAGAATGATTACCACTTATTTATTGATTGTGAGCTTACTTGGCAAGTGTGGTGTGTTTAGTTGTGTGCCTATAATAAACCATGGTGTATTATAGGTTCAATTAAATAACATTTTGAGAGTTGGACAGGTGTATCTGTAAGAAAAAAAAGTAGAAGAGAGGAGGAAATAACACCCAGATATATCCTGGTTCAGTTACTAGGTACAATGTAGCCTACATTCAGTTTCCATCACAACAACGATGGAATTTCACTATCTCTTTTTCAAGATTACAAATACCAATGTTTTCTTAGGATCTACCCAATCCTATCTGGGACAACTCCAAATTCTAAACTCAATCTGAATTTGACTAGACCTCAATCTAGCTTTCAATAGAAAAGTGCTAACCCAACTTGTAAGAAAATCCCTACAAGATCATGACACAAAATATAAAGATGTACAAAAAATCTCTAAGACATCTTATGACTTTTTCTCACTGTTTAACTCACTGTCTTTTACCTCTTATTGGTTTTTTCTTACAAACCTCACCATGACGTGCTTCTGACCCAAGATAGCTTCACGTTCTCCATTGTTGCTTCTTCTATGCTTGAAGCTTTTTTCTTGATTTCTCGGTGAAACATTAAAGAGGAAAGAAACTTTTTATTTTACCTTGATCAAGATAGATTTGTTTCTTGATCAAAGCCCTCCTTTTTTCTTTGATTTAGCAAAATTTCATTTGCCTTTTTTTACAACCTATTTCTTGTATGTGTATTTCATTTCCGTCTTTCTTCTTCTTGAATGAATGATGTGATAGTAAGAGAGAGAAGAGAGAAGAGAGAATAATTTTCAGTAAAACTTTTCCATAAATTAAATCAAATTTATTTTCAAGTTCCAGTTACCAAAAATGATTAGCTTTGCAAAGTGAGACCTTTGATTTTGTGATTACCGTATGGGCTCTTGACGGTTTTAGGCCATTTTGATTTTCTTCCTTTTTAATGTTCAACTACTAATTTTTGAATCAATTTGGTATTAGACTGGACTTATTTTGTGGTCAAATTGGGCTTGTAATAACTGGGCCAAGAGAAAAATTAATTTTTTTCTTTGCACACAAACCAAATTCATTAAACCAACAATTGAAAATATTTTAACAATGTTTGATCATCATATTAATTTTCCAAACTTAACACAAGAGTCCTATCATCACTGTTAATTTGATTATGACTTGTGTCCGTGCATCCTCTCTTTCTATTATGTGGAATGGGAATAGATTGGATAGTTTTGCTCCTAGAAGGGGGCTTCGACAGGGCGATCCAATGTCTCCTTACTTATTTGTGCTTTGTATGGAAAGACTTGCCTGCTATATATCTCATAAGGTGGTCGAGGGTGTGTGAAAACCAGTTTCTGTCACTAGGGGTGGCCCAAAATTTTCTCATTTAATGTTTGCAGATGATCTCTTACTCTTCTGCCAGGCTACAAAAAGTCAGGTCCAAATGGTCATGCATTCTCTTAATATTTTTTGCAAGGCATCTGGCATGAAAGTGAATCTTGAAAAGTCTAAAGCTTTTTGTTCTAAAAATGTGACTGCTCGTAGAAGAGATATTTTTACTAGTGTTTCTTCAATACGTTTTGCTTTGGACTTAGGAAGATATCTTGGAGTTAACCTTAATCATTCCCGTACCAGTAGGGCTTCTTTTCATTCGGTGATTGAAAAGGTGAGGGGAAGATTAGCTAATTGGAAAGGAAGGCTTCTAAATAAAGCAGGGAGACTTTGCCTGATCAATTCTGTTGCAGCATCCATTCCTGTCTATCATATGCAGGTATCCTTTTTTCCAAATTGGGTTTGCGATAAATTATCTTCTATGATGAGACAGTTCCTTTGGAAGGGTCAAGTTGATGGTAGAGGTCTTTCTCTTGTTAATTGGAGGACCGTTATCACTCCAAAGAAATTTGGTGGCCTGGGTGTTAGAGACCCTGCGTGTGTTAATATATCTTTACTTGGTAAATTGGTGTGGCAACTTTTTCATTGTCAGGACAAGCCTTGGGTTGCTCTATTGAGGGCGAAGTATCTGAGGAATGAGGGAGTTTTAGATGGCCTTGTCTCTTGAAACGCTTCTCGTGTTTGGAAGAGTATCTCAAAGGCTTTTGGTGCTCTTAAGGATGCCTTCTCTTGGTGCGTTGGGTCACTTGATCAATCTTTTTGGTTTGACAATTGGAGTATTGAGGGCCCAATTGCTCAAGATGTCCCTTTTGTACATATATCTGACTCTGATTTAACTATTAGAGACGTTTGGAAAGATGGTCAATGGAATCTCCATGATATTTTCTCTATCATTCCAGAAGATGTCAAACAGCGTTTGAATGCTTATAATCCGGATTTGAATGCTGGAGAGAGTTCGGGTTGGTCGTGGGGTGTGGCATCTTCTAGACTCTACTCAGCTAGGAGTGGGTACAGTTGGCTAGCCAAAAGAAAGTTTGACTGGAATGAGCATGATAATTGGTTGTGGGTATGGCGTCTGCATATTCCTGAGAAGTATAAGTTCTTGATTTGGCTCAGTCTCCATAATGCTATTCCTACAGCAGAGTTTTGTTTGGGTCGTGGTTTAGCTTTATCTAGCACCTGTCATCGGTGTCAGAATGGTTCTGAATCCACTCTTCATTGTCTTCGGGAGTGCCCTAGTGCCAAGGAGGTCTGGACCCTTTTAGGCTTGTATTCAGATAACTCGAATTTACATGATTGGCTCTACAGAGGTGCAAGGAGTGGAGATGCTTTTCTTTTCTTTTCGACTATCTGGTGGATTTGGAGAAGCAGAAATCATGACTTATTTAATATAGATGATTCATGGAGTGCTAGTAAAGTGGTGAGTTTGATTCGTAGTTCAGTAAGGGAGTTTCACACTATTTTTGCTATGCATCAATCTCTGTCTCCTCTTTCACTTTGTTTGCATTGGGTTCCACCTCCAGTTCATTCTGTTAAATTGAATTGTGATGCTAGTTGGTTTGCTCCTTCTGGCTATGCTGGTTTTGGTTGTATTATTCGCAATCCTGATGGATGTTGGTTGAAAGGTTGCACTGGAAAAGTCGAAGTGTGTAGTGTTCTTTTTGCTGAATTGTATGCAATTTGGAGAGGTTTACTTCTTGCTTGGGAGAGTGGATTTCGTGAGGTTATTTGTGAAACAGACTGTTTAGAAGCTCTTTTCTTGGTAAACCAAAGAATGCTTAGTAAGGATATTCCGGAATGGGATTTGGCAAAGCATATTCAGGAGGTTATGAATTGGAATTGGAGAGTCTCTATTCTTTTAATTCAGAGGACTGCAAATAGTGTTGCAGATTGTATGGCTAAAGCAGCTGCTTCTGTCGCGGATATTCACTCGAATTGGAGCCAACCATGGAGTGAGCTTCAACATCTAATAGATTTAGATATGACCCTAGCCAATTAATTTGGTTTTGTCTCTTTTTTCTTTCTTTTCTATTTAGTCACCAAAAAAAAAACTTAACACAAGAGTAGAGTGATATTTGATCTTTTAAATTATTGATAATATTATCTAAAGTGATTAAAAATTAATTTATTTTATCTATCTAGTATTTTTGTGTTGATACTCCACTTTGATGTGTTGAATTTTTTATTTCAAAAAAAATTATTTTATTAAAAATATACAAAAACAACCTGTATAAATATATAAATAATGTGCGGGCTAATTTCTAATTTCCACGGACATTTGTTGGCATTCTAGTTGGAGCAAAGCTTACATTGATTCGATTCATTTATTTTACACAACTCAAACTTCAAATATTAGCAAATAAGCACAACTCCACAAGATAGTGCGAAGAACTTTTGTGGACCAATAATCACCCGCCACGTGGCCGCCCGGATTCTTCCTCACCACTATTTGGTTCACTACTCCCCTCACTCATCACTCGTCACTCAACACTCAACTCAACTTCCTTTCCCCAAA
>NC_029781.3:101548843-101574591 GCF_000817695.3 Arachis duranensis
ACCCAAAAAACCAAAGACAACGCGCTCCGTAACTAACTAACTTGCTGAAAACGCACACAAAAACAGTTACAACAGAAAACATGATGAGGGAAGGAACAAACATCAATATTGGCGGGAGTTGCAGCTCCCCCAACAACTGGTCACGTGCCTGCGACACGTGCCGCTCTGCACCCTGCGTGGTGTACTGCCGCGCGGACTCTGCCTATCTCTGCTCCGCATGTGACGACAGAGTCCACGCGGCAAACAGGGTGGCGTCGAGGCACGAGCGCGTGTGGGTCTGCGAGGCCTGCGAGCGTGCTCCGGCAGCCTTCCTCTGCAAAGCCGACGCCGCCTCTCTCTGCTCCTCCTGCGACTCCGACATCCACTCCGCCAACCCCCTTGCCGGCCGCCACCACCGCGTCCCCATTCTCCCCATCTCAGGCTGCTCCTCGCTCATCCGAGAAGGAGAACAAAAAGAAGGAGAACCAGAAAGAGAAAATGATCACGTGTTTGAAATTGAAGGTACAATTAATAATCAGAATTATAACCATGGATGTGAAATGGAGGATGAGGAGTGTGAGGGTGATGATGAGGCTGAAGCTGCTTCGTGGTTGTTGCCGCATCCTATGAGGATGGGTGGTAACGATGAGAGTGATGGGTTCTTGTTTTGTGGTGGCGACGGTGACGGCGATGGTGATGAGTACTTGGAGTTTGTGGATTGTGATGATGATAATAATAATAATAATAATAACCAGTTTAGTTGTCTTGATCATGATCAAGATCAAGATATGCTGCATAACTATGGCGGCGATCATAATCAGGGAAACAACCATGACAGCGTGGTTCCGGTTCAGATGCAACAGTGTTTCGAGTTTGACTCCTCTAAAGTTGGTGCTGGATTCAGTTACAATGGTTCTCTTAGTCAAAGTGTAAGTATATTTATACCAAAATTAGTATACATTAAAATACAAAATATATATTAAAAATAAATATAACTGATTTTGATAATTAATTTTAGTATATAAATAACATTTTAATATTTATCACTGTTTATTACGTAATTTTTTCTAATTTTTTTAGTTAAAATTCGTTACTTTACCTTTTCAAAGAATGAGTGTCTAAAAGGTGTAATGTCTAATTTTTCACTTAAAACTATTTAGTTCAAATATAGTTCTATTCTTATTTTTGTAGTAGTCTTAGCAATTTTTACTTGATTGATTAAAGAAACTTTTAACTTCAAAGTTTAAACAAATATATACTATATACATGTATGATTAAATTGAATTCAGGTTTATTATCTAACAAGCTTTCATTCTTTTTCATTCTTACACAAGGATTGAGATGTTGTAGAAATATATGATGTTGTGTCATAAAATGAATTCTATTTTTTATTCAATTATTGCAACGTTGTAGAAATATATTTGAAGTTCTATGATTAGGTACTTTATCTTATGTAGCATATATCTATCTGTACAACGCTTCACTAAAGGGATGAAGCTTACTAGCTAGAATGTGCAATTTAGTATTTTTCCTCTTTCAGACATGGAAATTAAATTATGATATATAATTATATATGTTCATGTCCCTGATAGTTGTACTTTGATTTTGTCTTTGTAGAGATAAAATACTTTATTTCTGTTTCTGGAAACACAAAAGGGCAACTTAACTATTTTTGTCCCCTCTATCTTATTTAAAAAAAAAAAAAAGTAAGAATAAATTATTTCACCAAGTTTTGTATATGGGAATTGGGAAAGTTAACTAGGAATCCAAAATAAGGGTTATCCAAATATTGTAAAATCTAGATGTGGCTACCATAAAAGAATGCTACCCAAAAAAGGATGTTTTTATCTATTTCATTTGAACATAAATTTTTTGTTTAAAAAAAATCCAATTTTTAAATTTGTATACTATCTGAATCATGTTCTTAAAATTATAAAAAATATTGTATACATACAAAAATCAACTACCATATATTTATGTGTAAAAACAATATTTATAAATTTTTAATGTGTATTTTAACATGTGTTTTATAGAAGTGAGTGATTTAGCAGTTAATTTCATTGAATTGTGATCTCATAAACTTATTATAAAATTTCAGGTTTCAATGTCATCCATGGAAGTTGGAGTTGTACCAGAATCAACGTTGAGTGATGTGTCAATCTCACATTCAAAGCCACAAATAGGAACAAGTGAGCAATTTCCTCCAATGCCTATGCCTTCATCACTTCTAACTCCAATGGACAGAGTAGCCAGAGTTCTAAGATACAAAGAGAAAAAGAAAACAAGAAAGTTTGAGAAGAAAATAAGATATGAATCAAGAAAGGCCTATGCAGAAACCAGGCCACGTATTAAGGGTCGTTTTGCAAAGAGAACAGATGTAGAAGCTGAAGTTGATCAAATGTTATCATCAACCCTAATGTCAGAAGCTGGATATGGCATTGTTCCTTCCTTCTGAAGAAATCTGCTATGTTGGATATTGTTTTTGAGATAATAGACGCGAAAATTAGTTTGATCTTAGAGACAGAGACACATAGATACAAAATTTGGTATTTTCTGTATTTTTTAAAAGTGAAAACAGAAAATATTTATCTTTATCTTTTTGTCTCTGTATATCTATCTCAAAAAAAATCTTGAAAAAGAAAAATAGAAGGCACAACTGATATATTTTTATGTAGTCCAAATAAGTTCGGACAAGTTATATTTTTCAATTCTATACTCATGTTTATAAATATGATATCCTTATATTAATTTTGCCAACACTTTCTTCTGAACAAAATTTCATGTTCTTTTGCTCTGTATATAAAAAAAAAAAAATAATAGGACTTCATCCAATTTTCCCATGTTATTTTTGCATTTTTCAATTTTTATTGTATTTTTGGAAATAAAATATTTTATATTTGGTCCTCTTTTATTATTAATCCACTTTATGGTTGAATTGAGTTTCTTTGATCAATTTTAGTTCACACTTTGAGTTCCACTTTGAAGTTGAAGGACAATTTCTTTTTTTTTTCTTTTGGCTTGAATTATAGAAAACATAAACATTTATCTTCTAGTGTAGAAGCACAATACTAGTTTTGTCTAAAATAGGACAACAGAGGCTTTAGTAGGAAAATGTGATTCAACAGATTAGGTTATTACATTTTTTTTTCTAATTAAGTGTTTAGAGTTTATTAATACTCGTCTTAGGTATGGAAGAATTCTAAAATTGTGAATTAGATATCTTACCCATCAAGTGCCTCTAAATTAAAGAATTAGTCGCTATAAAAAAATTACAACAATGGCTTTTATTTTGTATGCTTAATTCAGCATTCTCAATTATGAATAGATATAAAAAGTAATATTACATCCATTACAACATTAACATATTATTATTATTTTGATTGGCTTCTTTATCTACTTGCATCATTCTCCTTCTTTAGTGTGGTATATTATAGGGATGTACATAAAATAATTAAATTATGGTTAATCCATTAAACAATTATAACCACATTTTAGTTAACTAATTTAATAAAAAAAATTTAAAAAGTATATCTATATTATTAAAAAATGGTTAATCAAAACTAAATTTAAAAAATCAATTTTTAATTGGTTAACAAAAATTAAAATCAAATTTTATGTTGTGTTTAAATTGGTTAACCGATTTTTTTTATAAAAACTGGTTTTTAAATTTTTTTGAAAATTTTACTTTTTTTGTGTAAAAAACCGTTTTTTTAAATCAATTTTTTTTTTAAATTGGTTTTTATTTTATAACCGATTAAAAATCGATTTTTAAATTTTCTAACCAGTTAATAACCAATTTTATCATATAAAATTAATTTAATTAATTAACCAAATTATATTTTTAATTAACTCAAAAACAAATTTAGTTTTTGATTTAACCAAATTATATACCGCCCTAATATATTACCTAGTACTTTAGAATAATCTAGAATCAACTTCGTTAGGTTAAGAAACAAATTTATTCACTCACTATTTTGTTAATTTTTTTTTTACTCATTTTACCTCTTTTTTTTTTTTCTCTCTCAACATCATAATCCACGGCCACCCACCAGTTCACCACCACTATACCAATTGTCGTTGTTGTCGACTAGTCACTTGCTGTCAATCATACTAAATACTAAACTCTAAATTCTAAATCTTAAATCTTAAATAATATTATAAATCTTTTAAAAGTTAGAGTGAAGGTTAAAAAGATAATTTTATAATAAAAAATTAATTAATATTCACTACGTATTTTCCAAAGATATATTTGAATGTGGACGATACATTTTAAAATTTGAGAAAATTTAAAATTTTGGGCCATCTAAATACTTTAGTTTACTCTTAACATAGAATTCAATAATATAGTTAAATCAAGCAATGGAGAAGAGGGAGAAGTGCAGAGAGATAAAATACTTGATAATAAAAATATTTATCCGTAAAACCCTAATAATTAAACTTCAATTAATTAGCCTTTGCTAGAGACTATGTTAATTAGGTCAAAGCTTTTCATATTTCACTGAAGTGAATAAATGGGCATGCCCTTATTGATGATGAGGAATATAATATGTCACGCATAAAATGAGTAAGTAAACTACAAGGAATTATTATTTGGGCATCTTCATTATTAGTACTACTGGATGGTGGAATACATGATTGATGAGTTTGACAAAAAAGAATCAATTGAACCTCCACAACCTGATGATAAGAAAGTTATATGAACTAATGGTATATGCCATGGATATGGTTGAAAATGCCAAAGGAAAAAAAAAAGATTTCTATGAACTTTTGTTTTTGTGGAATTGAATATTATTTCACAAAAAAGAGTACACTTTCTAGTGGAAGGTAGATGAAGCTGTAGAGAGAAGTCAAACATGTCATGCTTTGTACATACATATATGATGATATGATACATGTTGTAATGTTAGAGTTGACCCTCTTTTGTTTCTTGAGATTGAGAGTTATATCGATTTAGTCTTGAGAACTCAATTACTTTAATTTAGTCTCTAAATTTAAAAAAATGTA
Source organism: Arachis duranensis (assembly GCF_000817695.3). Lineage (NCBI taxonomy): Eukaryota > Viridiplantae > Streptophyta > Magnoliopsida > Fabales > Fabaceae > Arachis > Arachis duranensis. Next base: position 101,553,827 of record NC_029781.3, read on the forward strand.
CCACATTCAGCATATTTTTCATTATCGAAATTTAATATGTGAGTGACGTAGCTTAGTACGGGTGAAAATAAGTCAGGTCAGGCCAGGTTGTCTGACCTGTTATTCAGCCTGGCCTAACAATAAAATATAATAGATTTAAAATATCTCATAATTTTGTTATAATAAATAATTATTTATATATTTAATTATATTTTAACAGGTCTAAACAAGTCTGACAGACCAATTAAGACTAATTAATGAGCATGGACTTAGTCTATTAACTGTATCAAGACTTTTAAAAGAATTTGAGTTTGTGTCTATTTTATAATAGACTAGACTAGATCAAACACAAACCAAATTACAGACTCCTAATAGACCACCTAACATTTTTCTACCCCTATGACTTAGTCCTTGCCTCGTCAATCTAGAGGACTAAATTAGAACAATTGATAATGTGATGTATACGATGAAGATGCAAAGAAATTCATTATTAGCACTTTTAATTTGTCACTTTAGATTTATGGTAGGCATGGCATAGGAATATTAGAATGATCTATATCTGAAGTGCAATTCGTTACAAGTTTATTGGCAGTGACCATTTTTCTCCCACTCGGCACAAGATTCATATTTCATGGTTGCAAATTAGGTATCAACCACAGCTAATTAAGGAGTTGGAACTTGGAATATTCTTAATTATTTTTCTTTGTATATACATATTGTACACTTATTTACTACAAATTATTACTCCGTCGAATTTAAATAGTTACTATATTTAACAATAAATATCTTAGTCTTAGAGAGAGAAAAAAAACATTCGATTTTAAGTTGTTAGGAACAGAAGAAGTGAATAATAAAATATTATAAAAGGATATTAAATTTCATAAGAGTAGTGAATTTTATAATACATGAGGCCATTTAATAGTATAATAATGCTCTAGAGTCTTTTGTAAGAGTTCGTATCGTTTAATAAAGGATTATGTTAGGTAATTAATGATTTTTTGAATAATATGAATAATTATGAATAAAATAAAAATATATTATATCTCTAAATTATTTATCTAAATTTTAATATTAGAATAATTATCCATATATCTAGTAAAATGAATATTTAATATATCTATTATTCACATTATTTAGTATTTTTATTGTCTACTTATACTTTTTCTTTAATAAAACATAAAAAAACTAATCGAACGTTTTATAGTAGAATAATAAAATTGATTATGAATTCAATTTTGGTGTTATCAGTGTAAAGAAGTATTAAATGTGCATCTAATTATATAATTTTAATTCATTAAAAAATAATTATTTTTTATATTAATTACGTAAATAATTATCTAAAAAAATAAATATAATCAGATAACGTATGTTTTTATACCGTTTAGTACATCAAAATTAAATTCGTTTATTACAGTAAAATTGTAGGATTCAATCTTCTCAATTGAGTTTAAGGTACTTTATCAGCTCAAACGTATTTTTTAAAAACATAATTAGGCTACAAAATATTCAATCTTAAATTATCATTATTTTATCAGATGTTTTATTTAACATTTATTAACAGTAGAGATATGCACTGCAACCTTGTATGTATATCCCTAGAAATATGAAATCCTTGTCAAAGATATTCGAAAAGTGTAAAGTGTGGGTCATATAGTGGTCCTAAAAGGTAAAAAGCGATGCACTTTTTAACTTTATGGAAGGCATGAGATACAACTAAGTAGAACAAATCATTCATGAGGTTATTGCTTTATACCCATTGTGTGAATGTGATAGAGAGAATGGTATTTTTAAATCTGGAAAAGTGTGGAAGAAAAACACTCTAGCTTGCACTTTTCGCTTTGAATTTCAGGTTTGTAGTGGTTACGAATATTGTGATGATCTATATCTGTAACGTTATTTGCTACATTTTAATGCTTGGAGTAACCATTATCCCTCCCCCACAAAGACCAACATTCTTATCTCTTGGCTCCAAAGTTTGCTTATTAAACACCAATATTAACTTCAATTTTCTACTAAGATTGAATCATCAGATTTCATGCAATAATGCAAACTCTTTTGATGCCATGTGTTTTTTTTTTCTTTTACCCATCATTCACTCATCTTATATATGTCATCTAACCAACTTGAATTGGTCTCGTCTGCTTAATTAAGTGTCAGATGTTCGAATTATATCTTGTGCATGCAATAATTCGTTAATCAACGACAGATTTTTAAATAGAAATCAGATCTGCAACGAATTACTCCTTGACTTGTCGAATCAGGAAATACCGTGGACAACAAAAATAAAATCTTATATATGTCATCTTAGGTCCTAACATACATAACTTTGGTTATTACATATGAATATTGTTTTCGTAGTAAAATTTGAATTACATCTTTCTTTAGTCCGATGTAAAATATACAACAATAACAACAACAACAACAAATAAAATCTTATCTCATAAAGTAGAATCAATTACTGAATCAAATGATACCATTAAATTAAATTTTATTATGCATATATCATGTCTAGGATAAAACTGAATTTTTATATCTAGATTTTTTTTAATCACCATATATATAATTTTTTAGGTTTTTTTTTTTTACTTTTAATTCGTGTCTATTTTTTATCTCTCTACTTTTTTAATTAGACGTTCTGTCGATCTTCTTCTTACATAACTAAATTATCTAAAAAATTTCACTATCTTTTTAACAATAGACCATACTCTAACTTTCTGGCTTATGTCTATATAAATATCTCCTCAAGTCAGATATGGGTTGCAAAAAAATCCTGGCATAGAACATGCTCTAGCAAATGTACTGTGCTTAATATATGTAGTGAATATGGATTTTAGGAGAATGTCCTATAAATTAGGAGAGAATTTAGTCTTTAATTTAGGGAGAATCCTTTGCTATGATTCCTCCTGATTTTATCTTCAAAATCTATGCGGGTGTAATATCTAATATGCTTAATTAAACGAAATATTTGCACTATTTTGTGCTTCAACATTAGCAGAATTAAATAGCTTTCCTTTGAGGTTGAAAATACAAGAGAATATAAATAAGTTAAAGTTTGTTTGTTCGGAAAGAACAAAAAAGGTACAGGGTGGGGTCCTCAAAAGCGCTTGCAATAAGAACAAATAAGAAAGAAAAGTGGTTCACTTGCATGCACTTTCCACTTTAAATTTCTGGTTGTGATAATGGTTTAGGAACATTAGAATAATCATAATCTGCAATGCCATTGGTTACATGTGTTGCTCTGGAACATTCACATTTCATGGCTGCAAAATAAGTGTACGGATATCCACAAAAGGGTTTTTGAATATGTTCTTTCTTCATGTCTTTATATTGCTAAACTGCACAGATACTTCCATAGTTGAGTAACTCATATGATCACTATTTTAGAATTGTGGTATACAAATAACTGATGAGAGACCAAAAAAAAAAAAATTACCTACTAATTAATAATTATGATCTAATATATTGTTATATAGTAAAAGGTAAAAATTTAGATACAGTTAACTTCATGTGAAGTTAATAGTTAAGAGTCCTCAAATAATTTGATAGGTTTCACTAAATTATATCTAACGGCTATCAGCTATCAACTTCATATAAAGTTAAGTGTACCTGAATTTCCACCGTAATAAAATCAACTTGAGTTTAAGCTAGTCAGGTAATCACTTTTCTGTTTAAATAAGTATTAAAAGTTTGTATATACAGAATTTATTGACTAATGGTATCTCTTAAACAGAATTCAAATTTGTAGAGATTAATCTTTAATAACATATGGTGTTTGAAATTTTTTTATAATATAAACTTCGTAAAAAGTTTGGTAACCAAAATTTTTCAGCCATAATCAACCAAAACTTTCTATAATTTACTTCATTTATATCATTTAATATCAGTTTTATTTTTTATTCCACTCTCTTATCATTCTACTTATCATCGTTCTTATCAAATCTATTTATTAATGATATTAATTATAAAATCATATCCCTTTTTATTAGGTATTATTGTAATCAATACTTAATATTCCTTTTTATAATTTGATTTATATATATAAATACAATAAAGATTAATAATAATTATATTTAAAAACGGTAATTATAATATCAATTACATTAAATAATTGTAATTAATTTTTTGTCCGTTATGATATTTATCATCAATTATTGGAGATATGAAACATGAAACCTATCCTAATATATACTTTATGTTAATTCAATCATATTCATTCAAAAATCACAAGAATAACACCATTGTAAGCACAATAGTGTATAAGCCAAGAAATTTTACAAGAAATTGTTTTTAACTAGTTTTGATGAGGTATGGTAATAAACCGATTTTTTTTTGTGTTTTTATGTGTATCTATAATTATATTGTACTACTATATTCATACACATAACATTCATACGTTTATATACATAACATCCATAATTACATACAACTAACATCTAAAAATTAAATTCATGTTTATTAGATATTATAACCATACACGTATCATTTTTTAGTTATTGCATAAGTAACTATTAAGTTAACACAGATATTTTTAAATTTTATCATAATTGAATTTAAAAAAATGTCAAATTTTTAAATTATTTATTCAATTGATAAATTTACTCATAACATCCATAAATTTATCCACATAACATCTATAATTTCATATTAATAACATCCATAATTTATACTCATAATATTCATAATTTCATACATACGATGTCTATAATTAATAAATTTTTATAATTAATATTATCAAATTTTAAACTATACATCTTATTGTATTCTTTAAATTATCTCATATGTGCACTAGTAGGTCGTGATTTTAATTATTTTAATATTTTTTTAATATCCATATGTATGCTTATTTATTGATTTTAATATGACGAATTAATAATTATTTTAAAAAAATAATTTTTTAATTTTTGTTTATATTTTATATTTTATTTTTTATTTTTTAATAGTCTATATGTAAAATATAAGTTGTATAGTAGAAGTTGTTAAAATTTTTTAATTATTTAACTTTCATAATTTTTGCAGAAAATTATTGCATTTAATGGATAATAATGTGATTGAGAGATGTTAGAGATTTGATTTGAGAGAAACTGAAATTGATTTTGGAAAGAATATTAATGACTCTAAATATACAGCAAAATGATAGGTGATAAGAAGGATAAGTAATAAACAAGTGACATACACTTTTTTAATTATTTTTTGGCTATCTAGCATTACCTATGAATTATTAATAATTTGATTCTATCGGTTGATGTTAATGTGTAATAGATACATTAAATTAAAAGAAAAGATAAAAATACAAATATAGTTTTTCTTTGTGTGTTTTATACAGTTTCTTATTAATTAACAAAATTATATAAAAAAAAGAAACTCTATCAAAGATAATTACGATGAAAATCATAGTATTTAAAATTTTGTTTAACGTTCCACCTAAGTTAATTTTAACATGTCAGACAGAAAAAAAAAACTATAAAAAACCAAAAAAGAAGTTATATTTTGTCTAAAATTTAAACACAATTTCTAATTGAGAGATAATATTCTCCATATTAATATTGTGTTTGAGTATTGAGTAAAAAAGTGTGGTGAGTCAGAGTGGTCCAAAAAAGTGGGTGCACTTTTAACTTTTATGAAAGGTGAGATACTAGTTGATCATGGTTAAGTTTCGACAGAAACTATTTTAGTGGAATTTCTTGTCGCATTATCCGGTTGATACCCTTGGACAGTTACTTGCACTCTCACAAAATAAAATATATATATCTTTTTCTTCAATTTTTTTTGTTATTTCAAATGATAAATAAGGAGTTGGTTAAATAAAGGACAATTAATATACTTTAATATACTAAGATCTGGTTTTTTAAAGTAAATTATTTTTTAAAATTATAATAATTATATTTGGTAAATTAAAATAAAACTGATTTTTAATAAATACAAGTTATAAAAATTGTGTTTGATAAAATTGTTTTTAACATTTAAAATAACTTTAATAGAACTAAATATAATAAAGTGAAAATGAATGATATAGATATGTATTAACACAAAATTATATTAAATTTTTTAACATAAAAAAAAGTACAAACTAACTTTTCAAAGTTTAATGCGAGTTAAATCTCAATTTAGTGAAATTTAGTCTGATGTTTAAAATGATCCCTATAATTTCGTTGGCTCCAATTAGAACTCCAAAATTTGTAATTGTGGTTCCAACTTGTCCCTACGATCATCTCCGTCACTAAAATGCTGATTTGATGCAATTACATGATACGGTGGACACTATTTAAACGACGGCGCATTGGTTTCGCGCCCAAACCCTTTGGAAACCATGTCGTTTCATTTTTTTTGTGAGTTAAAACTCTCTTTCTTTCCACTACGACGATCATAAGTTGCCAAACATCAAGAAAACCCTTACACTACGTGATTTCCAAAGGATTTGCGCGCGAAACCAATGCACCGTCGTTTAAGTAGTGTCCACCATGTCATACAATTGCACTAGATTAGCATTCCGGTGACGGAGATGATCGCACAGGCAAGCTGAAGCCGCAATTGTAAATTTGGGGGTTCTAATTGGTGTTAACGAAATTATGGAGTCATTTTAAGTATCAGGCCAAATTGAGCTTTAACTCGCTAAATGCACAAACATATTATCGATTTAATTTATCAAATACAAAGTGAGATATTTTCTATATTTTAAAGAAACAATTATCTCTCCAAAATATTTTATCAAATTAGCCAGGTTTAGAAGAAGTGCTAAGAAACTAGAACACACATAATAAATTTGAGAAATGTTAGATCACCAAATCATTTTTTTCCCCCCACAAAAAAATATCAGTTTCTAGCATTCTCAATAAATTTGCTTGTACCCACTACCCACCAGCCATCCCACATTTTGTTGGTTTGAATAATATCTAACATTGATAGAAAATTTTATTAGAGTTTAGCTAAGATATACCTTAAGAAAAAATTATTAATTAAAAAAATATAAAAAATATACAAGAAAATTATTAATTAAAAAATATAAAAAATATACAAAATTTAAATTTTCAACGTATTTATTAAAATAATAAATTTTAATATTTTTATTGATGATAACCTTAAGTTCTTAACATTTACTCTAACTAAACTCTTAAAATATATTTGTTGTATTGGCCTAGTTTTTACATTTTTTGTTATCCATATTAGTACCTAGTAAAAAAATTAAAAATTGAGAAATTAATCAATGTTAAATTTTTTATTTTCATCATGTATAAGCCTATTATTTGATTAAAAAATTATTAAAGTTTTATTTTTTTTTATCAAATAAATAACAACCCCTCCTATTACCCATATGCTCGTCATTAATACATGTTAAATTCGATTAATAGATTTAATTACAACATCAAATATGTTGAAAACTTGAAAGTAGTTCATTAATCAATCAATCAATTAAAATTACAACATCAAGCTTTACTGAATGCCTAGTAATACAAAATTTGCACTGCAATTAACATGCAACAATCTTCACTGTACAATTTCTCTAAAATAACAAAGAAAAAAATAGTCATTTCCAAGTTTAAACACTTCTATCATTCATCTAATCTTAGGGGGATTTTAAACAAAGTCAACTAACTATCATATCACCTCCAACTTCATATGATTTCTTTATAAAAAAAAATAAAACATTAAACAGAAAAAATTCTCATCTTGGGCCAGAAAGCTCCATAGCTTGGGCCAACAAAGAAGAGTCATCAGTGAGATCAGAGTAACGATCTGAATAAGAGAACTCATGGGCTTTGTTGGGCTTTGTTGTGTCATGGGCACTTAGTGAGGCTTCCCATTTCTCTGCAAGCCCATCACCTTCAAGCATGCGCACAACCTCAGACATCTTGGGCCTGTGGGCCGGAAGATATTGTGTGCACAATAGAGCTACCTTTACAATTTCCTCAAGCTCAATCCTGTCATAGTTGTTCTTTAGATAGTAGTTTTGGTGTGTTATTATTGATAACAATCTTTTTACTAAAGAAGAAATATCAAAGATTTTAAAAAATAGGTAAAAATAGTATTTTTCGCCCTTGATTTTACAGTGATAAATTTATATTTAAATGAGTACATAAAATATAGAGTAAAGTGACAAATAAATTTTTGAGAACTTATATTTCAAACAGATTAGTCTCTAAAAAAAATACAAATTAAGTCTTCTAGGATAACAAACGTGAACAAGTTAGTTCAAATAAAGGCCTTTTACCCTAATCATAGGAGCTAATTTGAAGATAACCTAATTAGGTAACGTTTGGTAGAGAGACAGAGACTGAAAGACTGGGAATGAGAGACAAAGATTCAGAGACAGAGACCGAAAGACTAGGAATGAGAGACAAAGATTCAGAGACAGAGACTGAAATAAATCTCGGTATTCTATTTGGTGCAAAATAGAAGACAGAAATTGAAACAAGAATAAAGTTCTAATTTAATTTGTACAAAGGGTAAAATTGGAATTAATTAATTAAAATGAGGGTATTTTAGGTATAAAATGTTATTAAAGTTTCAATCTCCGTCTCTAAAAATTTCAGTTCCTTGTGTTCTTAATTTTTGGAGATACTTTAATATTGAATACATAGATAGAAATTTTAGTACCAGTCTCTGAACCAACAAACATGATAATGGGTCTCAGTTTTTCCGTCTCTGTCCCAGTACCTCAAAACAAACGCTACTTTAGTTCTTTTTTCAGCACTAATCTGTTCGAAGTATAAATTTTTAAGGGTTTATTTGTCACTTTACTAAAAAATATAATTACAAGTATTTTTCGCAAATAAAATAATAAATTTTTTAACACAATAATGCTATCTATCCAAGTCTTTTTTGTTAATCAAGTCTAACTAAATTGATCTAACATAACAAAAATTAATTATAGTTAACATTATTCTAAGTTTTATTGTTTAACTTGATTTAACTTGATTCATTAAAAGACTTGGAATAAAGAAAGAAAGAAACTCACCCAATCAAGCATAGCACCTTTTTGGTTAGCAGCCTTGCCAAACTCCAAAGCCCTCAAGCCAGTGATCAATTCAAGAAGGAGAATGCCAAATCCAAAGACATCAGTTTTGTCAGAGGACTGGCCTGTGGAGAGATATTCAGGTGCAATGTGGCCCACAGTACCCCTGACAGCAGTTGTGACATGTGTGTCTTTGTGATCCAAAAGCTTTGCCAACCCAAAATCGCCAACAACTGCCTCACAATACTCATCAAGTAATATGTTTGCAGCTTTCACATCCCTGTGGATTATTTTTGGATCACACTGCTCATGAAGGTACAGCAGTCCTCTTCCTGCTCCTAATGCTATTTGCTTCCTTGTTCCCCACTCCAATGTTGGCTTTCCTTTCAGACGTGTAGCAACACTCCCATTGCACATGTAGGGATAAACCAAGAGCCTTTCTGTTGCTGTAACACAAAATCCATAAAGTTTAAGGAGGTTTCTGTGCACTGCCAAGCTGATCATTTCAACTTCTGTCTGAAACTGAATCTCCCCTCCAATTGCATTCCCATCTTTTAGCCTCTTCACAGCTACAACACTCCCATCTTGAAGTCTTCCTTTGTACACATTTCCAAAACCACCCTTTCCCAGTATGTTCTTGTTGCTGAAGTTGTTTGTAGCATTCTCAAGTTCTCTTAATTGGAACCTCTTCAGGTTTCCAAGGTACACTTCTTCATGGTGCCGGTCTGTAACATCAAATAATCACATCAAGGGGCAAGTATATTTGGACCAAATTCGTTAATCCGTGTTGTTAGATATATAATTATTCATATACTTCTAACTAGTATTAGAATTATGCATAATTCATGCTTCAAGTCCATAACAATAGACTCTTGTGTGAGATTATGAGCTGTATCAGGTACAAATTTACGATTTAATTTCAATGCACTATCAATGCGAAGCTTTCTTATACTGATATCCAATCAGATATTGCTCTACCACCTAAACAAAAGTAGTTAACTTCAACTAAAAAATTTCTTATGGCATGTACCTTTGACATCAAAGAATGCCTGCTTATTGCGCTTGTGCCTCCACCATATAACAAGTCCAAAGACAAGAGCTATAAAGGAGAGGCATCCAAGACTTAAGCCGAAAGCGATGGCGATTTTGTGAGTTTTCTGTGTGCCTGATAGTGAAGCACCTATGGAAGCAAAGACATTGCTGTTAACATGAATCCAAAGACTATGCAAAGGGTATGGCTATAGCATTCAACTTTAATTTACAAGAATCAAATAAGCAATTCTGAAAGTATCTTACTCTGAGTAGTGTTTAAGTCCATGGACATAGGCATCAGTGTCATTCCATGGCAGTTTGTTTCTTTTGCTGTTGTGCATACAAGGGGGTTTCCAACAATGCTGAAACAACATAAAGAGCCGAAGAATTTGAAGTTAACAACTATGTTACGTGTACACCAAAATAGAAATTTAATAAATTTGTTTTGGTGCATGCTAGAGAAAGAAACAAAAGATTCATATACCTGAATGATTTGGCCAAAATTCTTGGTACAGATCCACTTAGATTATTGTAGGACAAGTCACTGAATTGATTATCACAAAAACAACAACTCAACTTAAGAAGAAAAGGAAAAAAGAATGTACCATTTAATGAAGTAAAATAAAAAAATAATACTAATAATAATAAAAGGTTCATGGAAATTACAGAAAAGAAAGCTGAGCCATGTTAGCCACTGACACAGGACACTCCCCAGAAAAACTGTTATTATTAAGCCTCCTGAAACCATTTTAATAATTATTATTTAGACAAATCAGCTAATTTTGTAACTTACAAAAAAAAATAAAGAAAATAAAATAAAGCATTTAAAGCCTGAAATAATGATAGGTCTCATAAATGCTTACAAGTACTGAAGTGTTCTGAGATGACCAAGAGATTGAGGAATTTCCCCATTAAATAAGTTATTGGAGAGATCAAGTGTTTGAAGCATGGAAAGTTTGCCTAGCTCTGAAGGGATTGGTCCAGTTATGTTATTATTTTGCAGCACACTGAAAAAGACCCAACTTTGCATTAAATAGCAGTAATAAATAAATAAATAATAAACACAAGAATCATCAAAATCACACATTTTGAAGAGTATAGTGTTTTTTTTTTTTTTTTAACTTACACACTCTGAAGGTTTGTTAGGTTTCCAATGCTTGGTGATAGAGTACCAGATAAATTCTGACTTGGAATTCCTCTGCACCAAAACCAAACCAAGTAAACATACCCCATTTTTTGAAGTTCAAATATAGTGAGTAAAAATGGAGTCTTTTTATGAAGAAACTCACAAGCTAATGACAAAGCTCTGAGGAGAACATGTGACCATGTTCCAGCTACATGGATCAACTGCATCTCCATCCCAATTGTCCAAAATGCCATGAGGGTCCACTAGAGAAGCTTTTATGGCCATTAAAGCTTGCACTACATTAAAGAGTGTTTAGAGTTATTTTGAAAGCTTGAAAAGCAAACCATATTTGATTATTGTTTATGCTTTATACCTTCAAAGTTGATTCCTTTGGGAGAAAGTAAAGCATGTGCAGATCTCAGAAGACAGAAGAATGCCACAAGAAGAAGTGTAGATTCTGCAGTTCTTGAGAACCCCATTGATCTCAAAAGTAAAGTGAGTTGTTTCAAAATGAGAAAGAAGGAGAATTGAAGAGTTGAAGGGAGAATGAGAATCCCATTGATGAACAATCTTGTGTCAGGTGAGGCCCAAGAGGAAAAAGACATTCATGCTTTTGAATAATATAAAGGTAACTTAGCAACATGCCTGTGTCATTGAATCAGTTTTCTTTCTTTTTTTTTATATTATTATTATCAGGATAATACGTTCATGGCCTTAAAAACCAACCAATTATAACTAAGATTTTAAGAAAATAATAGTTTCTTCAATATCTATATAGTTTTTTTTTTAACAATTATCATTTTTGCCCCGCACTTGATTAGTAATAATTTGCACTCATATTTATAGATATTTTACGCACAAGAAGCATATAATTTGTATTTATATTTACTAAAATTTTGCATATAAAAATAAATACAGTTTGTACTCATGTGTTTCAAATTTTACACGTATAAATCAGTAAAATTTATTTGATAAAAATAATTTAGTGTTTGTACTAGTAAAATAATGATGGAAATTACTAAAAATTGTTGACTCAAAAAGTTTTCCTTTTTTTTAAGTTTTGAGTTTGATATTTATTGTTAGCAAATATTAATACATAAATGTAGTGTGTTAACTTGAGATTTGTCGGTATTTAACATGTCATGTTATTAAAAATAAAAATCTTATTAAGACTTTCATTTTATCACCCTTAAATTTTGACATTTTTTTTTTCTATCTTACGATTATATTGGCTATGTTCTTTACCCTCAAACCCTGTAATTTTTTAAATATGGAAATAATAGTATCCAATAATGCAAGGAGATAATGGGAAATTGAGTGTTGTGTGTGGTTAATGAATAATGATTCACATGAGGAGAAAGCGAAAAGAGGTACTTGACAATAATTTACGCATACCACAGCAAAACAAAACCGAAAGAAACAAAAATATATGAAGAAAAGGTCACTAAAGCACGGGAGATATCATTTGATTTTACTATCCAATACATACTATTAAAAATACATGACTAAGTTGGGTTACTAACGAGCTATAGTTCAAATGATATAATTTTTCCATATTTATTTAGAGATTGCGAATTTAAATCTTTACATTTTTGAAAAAAAAATTAAGTTGGGTTGGTCTATACTAGCAGTTAATTCATTTAAATAAGTATCAAAAATTCTATCTTGTACATGCAGTAATTTATTAACTAACAACAAATTCTTAAATAAAACTCTAATTCACAATGAATTAATCTTTAATTGGACAAGTTAAAGAAATACGTGCATGTTATGTTGTTTATGGTGACATGGTAATTATATGTAAAATTTAAAAAACATCGTTAAAATTAAAGTTATAATTTTTATTATGTAACAATATTTTTTAAAGTGATAGATAAAAAAATTATTGAAATATAAAAATGTAGAATTTTAATTTTAATAATATTTTAAATGTAGTTAATTATTAGACTGCGTTTGTTTTTTAGAACATGATAAGACAAAATATTAAGAATAAGACAAAATTTAATGTTCTTATATTCTGTTTGATAATAAAGTAGAACAAATCATGAAAATTTAACTTTTTTTCATTTTTTTTATTTAAAAAATTTGAAAAAAAAATATAATAATAAAAAGTATGATTATGAAAAATTAATAAAAATAATAAAAAAATAAAAAATAAATTATATCTTTTGTTAATATTTCTGTGTTAGACAAAAAATATACTAGTTTAGTGTCTCTGAACATAATATTCTTATTCATATGTCATCTACTAAACACGATTTTATATCTCAATATTCATATTTCAGTATCCCGTCTTTATAAATAAACGTAGCCTTAACTTATAATCACGGAAATCACAGGCATGGTTGGCTTTATCTTAAAAAGATATACGAATCATATTATAATAAAAGATGTTTTTCAATTAAAAAAAAAAAAACAAAGATGTCATATGTAATGTATTTTTTATTCAAAAATTTAACTATAATTTTCATTTTTCGCCATACTTTATTTTTAAAAAATAGTAATAACAAGGTACAGTATAATTGAGTATAAACCACCATGCTTTTATTTACTCCAAAACCCTTTCTGATATTTTATTCGGTTTTGTTGAAAAACTCAAAAAGCTTAAGCCATAAGTTGGTGAGTTTATGCATGAGATGGATTATGCTCTCAAGCTTGGAATTGTGAAGAATCCAACATTCCCTGAGTTTGGCCATTCGGTAAAATTCCAAACCACAATATTTTTTTAGTACAAAGTATTAAGAATGTCAGAATCTCAAGAAGGAGGTGTTGAGATTGATGATGGATTTGGTCACCCACTAATCCATTATAACATGCCATATGAGCTGCTCCATTATTGGAATTATAAGACTTAGTTCTAACTAGTATATAAAATAATATTTGCAACGTTTTGTGCCTAAAATCTAGAGTTAAGATTTTGTTTCTTCTTTCTTTTTAATTTGCAAGTGTACTTAGACTTATTTAATAATAATTTTGTCAAGTTTAATTTTGATACACTAATAGTATAAAATATTTTACACAATGATGTAATTATATTCGTTCTTTTAAATAACTATTCACGTGGTCAATGTAAAAAAGTAGTTGTATTACGTAATTGGATGCAAGTGTAAAACTATTTTACATATCAAAACTAAATTCTAATTTTTCCTTCCTCAAAGATTAATACAAAAAATTGACATAATAAGGATAGAGAGATGAAAATATTATATTTTCATGGGTAAAATATATTTTTTGTCTCTAAAATTTGGTAAAAATTTAAAAATATCTTTAAGTTTTCGATTGGCATCAATTATTCGATTAATCTTAAATTTTTTGAAAATTTTGCTGTGAGAGATATATTTGATGCAAATAAAAAAAATTTGGGACAAAATTAAAACAAAATAAAACTTAGAGATATTTTTAAAACTTTTACCTAACTTTAAAAATAAAAAATATACTTTACCATATCTTTATTATTAAAACATTTTATCATGGAAATTAAAGCGGTAAAAATGCCTTAAAATGGATATATTATTGGAAATTTTTTTTAAAATGGCAGTAAAAGTTTTTTCAGACTCCGTTAAGTCTTCTTATCTTTTTTTTCCCCTTTTTCTTTTTCTTTTTTTGATGGTGAAAAGCATTTTGTTTTTTATCATTTCATAATTCAAAATGCCTTTCTCTTTTTCCTATTTTTTTGTTTCTTTTTGTAGGATGTGAACAGCAGGCCTTTTAGATTGAAATTACATAACCAGTTTTTTTCATGAGGAGCAAAATGCAAATGAAAAATAGTTTTCAAAACAAACCTAAGCTATTAAGAGAAAAAAATTAGAAAAACAAAACAAAATTATCTCTTAATATGGTTTGGAGAACGAACTTTTCTAAGGAAGACAATATTTTTACAATGCAAAGAAGAAAGAATAAATGAAAGGAAATGTTAGTGTATGGGTGCACTATAATGATAACATCAAATAACATACACATAAAGGTGTAATATTTATGTATGATAATCGAGTTTTATTTGTTGTCATTCTTTGTAATTTTTAGTTTTACTATGTCTTTTGTATTTTGTAGTTTGTAGAGTTCCAAAGCAAACTTTGCCATGCAAAATTACACAAAAAATTTTAATTTTTAAACTCATTTTTAAAAGATTATTTATTTTTTAAATTAATTCTCAAAAAAATTTATTATTTATATTAGTCTCTCATAATACATTTACCAACTCAACAATTAAATATGTACATCTCAAAATTCTACATTTTGATTAAAAGAATTATCTTTTATTTTAAAATAATTATCGTTTTATTTTGTAGATTCATAAAAAAATTAATATATGTAAATGACTTTTAAATATATTATTTTTTTCAATAAATTCAAAAAAGTGAAAATGACGATTAATTTAAAATAGAGAGAATAATTTGATTTTTTTTTTTTTATAGTATCTCCCAACCTGTATGGCAGGTTAAGGACTAATTCGTCGCAGTACCGAACTCTATTTAAGGGTTTGTTGCAAGGTAGAATTTGAACTTCCAACACTTATTTAAGCGGACTAACGAGCTAACCACTAGACCAATCTAATTTGGTTATAATTTGATTGTTATAACCGAATAATTGGCATGATGATAATACATCATGTGTGTGTTTTTTTCAGATTTCAAAAAACACTATAGGCTAGACAACCAACACTATGGGGCCATTTTGGTTTAATCCTCAGCAGACAGTCATACCCTAAATTTTGTTCAAAAAGGGTAACAAATTTTTAAAAGCAAAAGCTGCCACTCCTCTTCTTCTTAGACCCACAACTAGTTTTCACTCAATCATGTTTCCTTCTTTTTGCTACTGATTATAACTTATTTATTTATAATCAAATTCCCCTTATTATAACAAGAGATTCTAAGCCATTAGTGCTAATTATTTTTGTTAATTATGACCGAATATTTGATATATTACTTGTATATGAGATGAAAAGGGTGAATTATTCAATAGTGATTGTAATTGTAGGTAAAGAGATATTGTTAGTCATAATTTTATGACGGTACAATGCAATAAAAATCGTTACTAACGATTTGTTTAAAATAATAAAAAATTAGTAAATAAAATTGTTAATCATAATTTTTACTTAAAAAGAAATTATAAAATATCTATCACAATTTTCTTTTTTTTTTCTACGATCTCCATATTAACCAAACAATTAGTATTCTATCAAAAGTTTATTTTAAAATTCAACAAAAGACGCATGCTCAATTATAAGAGAGATAAATTTGGGCTGCTTTGATTCTTCAAAATCGAAAAAGAATACATAGTTTTTGAGTTAGAAAGATATCAATAATACTTAATTAGTTTTAAAAAAAAGCTCAATATAATAATATAAAGTATAAACTAAATTGTCAATGAGTCTTAATTCAAATGATATATGTTTTTCTTTTATTAAGAGATCTCAAATAAAATAGGATAATTCTTCCTTTATGGTGCTAGTTTTGAGACAAAATCAAATTGATTATATATATAGAGATGGTATTTAAAATATTAAAAATAAATCGTAAATAGACAAATAAAAAAAGTGTAAATAGTTCCGCTCATCAAATTAATTAAAGACATTAACATATTTTCATTAGTTTATTTTATATATTCAAATCCATATAGAGAGAGCGGGAGAGAGCGTTTGAGGGTGAAACACGGTGAAGAAGATGGCCATGCCATCGAAAGATATAAGGGGGAGAGTGTGGGAGGGTTTGCATCAGGTGTAAAGGAGGGATCAAGTAAGGGCGACCTTAGTCCTAGGGTAACTTCCAAGATTTCGTTCCGTGACAAGGTTATTGGTTCTACGGTAGCCACAGGGATAAACCGGGCTGAAGCTCTAGATGAGGATTCCATGGCAGTGGTCACTGGAAAACAAGGAGATCCTATGCCTCCAAGAGTTTGCTTCTCCGAAGAGGCTAGGAACATCCTTTCTGAACCATACAAGGAAGCAATTGTGATTAAGGTTCTTGGAAAAAACCTTAGTTACACGGCAATGTTTCACAAACTGAAAGGGGTATGGAGGATCACCGGTGGATATGAAATCTTGGATGTGGGTTTTGGGTACTTCCTCGTTAAATTTGATCGCATGGACGATCGAGAGAAGGTTTTACTAGGGGGGCCATGGATGATCTTCGGTCACTATATTGCGGTCAAGCCATGGACACCGGATTTTAAACCTTGTGAGGATACCTTCGGGGAGACTATGGTTTGGATTCGAATCTCTGGTTTGAGCATATGGTACTATCATGATAAAGCCATGATGAGAATTGCTTCTGCCGTGGGGAGACCAGTCAAGGTGGATCTGGCTACTAAGTTGGCAGAGAGGGGAAAATTTGCTCGGGCTTGCGTGCAAATTAATCTTGGTTTGCCGGTGGTCCGGAGTGTGATTGTCGATGAGTTTGAATATAAGGTAGAGTATGAATGCTTACACCTTATTTGTGACAAGTGCAATTGTTTCGGACATCCAGCAACTGACTGCAGAATGACCTCAATAGAGTCAGAAAGGATGGATCGAAAGGAAACATCAGTGACCGAGACGGCGGCCCGAGTGGTGCAACCACAGGAAGCCTCAAAAGAGAAAATTTTTGAATTTGGATGCAATCCCAAAGAGTCAGTGATAGTTGCAGAAATTGGGGAGGAATTAGATGATACGTTGCATAGGAAGGAAGTGGGGTCCCAGCATTTGGAAAATGAGGCTGGCTGGACCAAAGTCAGTGGTAAAAGGAGAGGAAAATTGAGCCAATCAAATAAAGCCCAACAAACCTCTAAGGACAAAGTGCCGGTGCGCTCAAATCATAAATTTGACCAGAACCGTGACTTTGGGCTACGTATGAGAGGAGTCGAATCAGGGGTGAAGACCGGGTCGGTTAGCGGATCTAAGGCACGCATGGCATCTTCCAAACAGCAAGGGGTGAAGGGCAAAGCTATCTCCGTTGCGGTGCCGACTTTCACTGCCATTATCAAAAACGGACACAAGAGGTTGCGCCCTTCTTCTTTGCAGAATTCGCCGTCGACTCCGGACTGCCTTGGCGACACTAGCAAGCAGCAAATCGGTGAATTGGAAGGGTTGTTAGTGGAGGGACACAAACAAACTGGGCAACAACTGGACAAGGACAAGCAAGTCTCAGGGGGATATAATGGTGGATCTTCATCATCTCGTTAGGGACTTCAGCTGAGGTTGGTCATTTTACAATACAAATTGTTTTATGGATTATTTAGATTTAAGCTTTCTATTTTGGAATATTAGAGGTGCCTCTAATAAATTGGCCCGGGTTCATAGTAAGGAGTTAGTGAATAAATTTCACCCTACTTTTTTCATTCTGTTTGAAACCCATATTGCTTTCGAGAGGATGAAATCTTTTTGGAATAATCTAGGTTACCAGGGTGTTGGTATTGTTGAGGCTAATGGTCATAGTGGGGGTATCTGGGTTTTATGTTCAAATTCAAATATTTCTGTGAGAGTATTGGATGTAGTTGATCAATGTATCAGTTTTGAAATCACTATGGGCAATACATCTAGTTACTGCAGTGCGGTGTATGCTAATCCGCATATACATCGACGTAAAGAACTGTGGGGTGACTTGACAAGGATTGCTAATATGATCCACGGACCTTGGATTGTGTTAGGGGACTTTAATGATGTTCTGTGGCAGAGTGAAGTTAGAGGGGGGCAGTTTAGACTTGCCAGAGCAGAACAATTTGCGGAAATATTAGAGGATTGTGGGCTGTTTGATATGGGGGCTATTGGGAGAAGATTCACTTGGTACAGGAAGGTGAAAGGTGGGGTGCAGGTGGCTAAGAAGCTTGATAGAGCAGTCATCAACCAGGACTGGCGACTAATGTTTCCGGAGGCTTATACTGAGGTGCTGGCGCGCCTTCACTCTGATCATTGCCCATTATTCACTAGGTGCAAGATGGCAAAGAGGGCTACCAAGGGCCATCGTCCGTTCAGATTCCAGGCTGCGTGGATGACTCATCCTCTTTTTAGGAATGTTGTTGATACAGCTTGGAATAGAGGAGCTCCGGATGTAGTCAAATGTTTGTTGGAGGTTCAAAAAGAGGCAACTAGCTTCAATAAAAAGGTTTTTGGTAATATTTTTGTTAAGAAAAGGGAGTTGGAGAGGCTTTTGAATGACGTCCAGATTACTCTAGAGAGTCGGGAGGATCAACAGCTTAGGATCAAAGAGCAAGTTTTGCATCAGGAACTGAATGCTGTCCTTCTTCAAGAAGAGCTGTTGTGGTATCAAAAATCTAGAGAACAATGGGTGAGATGTGGAGACAGAAATACAAAATTTTTTCATCTGCAGACAGTTATCAGGAGAAAGAGGAACAAAATTCATGGGTTATTTTTGGAGGATGGGTCTTGGGCCACGGAGACTACGACTCTAGAAATGGCGGCAAATTCTTTCTTTCAAAAGCTCTTTTCTACAAGGGAGGATATTGACCTGGACGCCATGGGGCCTTTTCCTTGCCCGTCTCTTAGTACCAAGGCTTGTCAAAAGCTAGTGGAACTAGTGAAGTCTGAAGAGGTTAAAAAAGCTGTGATGACCATGAGTTCATTTAAAGCCCCAGGGCCAGATGGATTTCAAGCAATTTTCTACAAAGAGTTCTGGGACTCTCTTAGCAACGATGTGTGTGGACTGGTCAAGCGAGCTTTTGAGGGTGAGCCAATGAATGCGGCTATTTTCGATACTCTAATTGTTCTAATTCCTAAAGTGGAAGTTCCCTCTTCCTTACGGGAGTTTCGGCCTATTAGCTTATGTAATGTAATTTATAAAATTGTCACAAAGGTTCTAGTTAACAGGTTCAGACCTTTCCTGTCGGAGATCATTGGTCCTTTGCAAGGAGGGTTCATTCCAGGAAGAGGAACCACAGAGAATATTATCATTGCTCAGGAGATTATGCACTTCATGAGGAACACCAAGTCTCAAAAAGGGACCATGGCATTCAAGATTGATTTGGAAAAAGCTTATGACAGGGTAGACTGGCGTTTTTTGGAAGCTACTTTGGTCCGGTTTGGGTTTCCAAAGGCTACCATTAATCTTATATTGAATTGTGTGACTTCCTCTTCATTGGCAGTTTTGTGGAATGGGAACAGGCTCCAAAATTTCAATCCAAAGAGAGGGTTGAGGCAAGGAGATCCTATGTCTCCTTATCTATTTGTACTCTGTATGGAAATGCTTGCTTGCTTTATCTCTCATAGAGTTTCCCAAGGTTTGTGGAACCCAGTTGCGGTTTCTAGGAACGGACCACGACTCTCTCATTTGATGTTTGCAGATGATCTTTTGCTTTTCTGTAAGGCATCAAAAGCTCAAGTAATAGAGGTCATGCATTGTTTGGACTTGTTTTCTAGAGCGTCAGGTTTAAAGGTAAATCTTCATAAGTCAAAGGCCCAGTGTTCCAAGAGGGTGTCAGAGAGGAGAAAAGAGGTTCTCTCAGGGGTCTCTAACATCCGTTTCTGCAATGATTTGGGTAAATATCTGGGAATTAACATCGGTCATGCCAGAGCTTCCAGGAAGACGGCTCAGGAGGTTATTGAAAAAATTTCGAGAAAGCTCTCCAGTTGGAAAGGACGCCTACTAAATAAGGCAGGGAGGCTTTGTCTTGTTAAATTGGTTATGGCCTCTATCCCAGTTTATGAAATGCAAATTTCTCTTCTCCCGAAGTATGCATGTAATAAAA
>NC_029781.3:101574871-101591604 GCF_000817695.3 Arachis duranensis
AAGAACATTGTTAGTGCCTATGAGCATCTCAAGGAAGGGCTTCATTGGAATATTGGAGATGTCCACAAATCAGTTTGGTATGATGAGTGGACTCCTTTTGGTAAACTTTGCAACCTTGTTCCTTATGTACATATTTCTGAATCAGATTTCATGGTGGCTGACTTGTGGAAAGGGGTGTCTTGGGAGGTTGATAGTCTTACCACGCCTATTCCGCATGAGATTAAGCAGTTTATTTGTGGTCTGAGATATCCTAGTTCGACTGAGTTGGAGCCACAGTGGGAGTGGTGGCCTGCAGCATCAAAAAAGTATAGTGCAAGGGAGGGTTACAGATGGTTATTAAAGAAAACATTAAATTGGAATGGCAATAGTAATTGGAACTGGTTGTCGAATACAAACATTCTAGAGAAGTTCAAATTTACTATGTGGCTTGGCTTACATGATGCTCTACCAACTGAGACCTTTCGATTCAAGCGGCATTTAGCTTCTTCAGATATGTGTAAGAGATGTAACAAGGCGCAGGAGACTATGGAGCATTGCCTTAGAGACTGTGAATGATCAAAGGCAATTTGGTATATGTTGGATCCTAGTATCCTGGACTCGACGACTGGTACTGCTCTTGAAGAGTGGTTTCGGAAGGCCTTGGCTAACAATGAGGCGTCCTTTGGTGCAGGGCTTTGGTGGGTATGGAGACATAGGTGCAATGACATATTCAATACTGACAACCCTTGGACAGACCACAAGGTTGTTGCCTTGGCCAGAATTACCGCCAAGGACTTACAGGTTTACAGGAATCGAAGCAATGCCTTTAGGTCTCTCCGAAATTGCCTGTGTTGGGAACCACCGGTAGGTAATAGTTTTAAAGTTAATTGTGATGCAAGCTTGTATATGGATTCAAATTTAGCGGGATTTGGGTGTATTATTAGAGATTCTAAGGGAGATTGGATCTCGGGCTGCTCTGGAAGCATTCCCCCTTGGTCTATAATCAGATGTGAATTATTTGCTGCTTGGAGGGGGCTGGTTTTAGCTTGGGATTGCGGTTTGAGGGATATTATATGTGCAACGGATTGCCTTGACATTCTGCCCATCATGCATGAGCTTACAAGTGGGTATTCATCTGAAGTAACAGATTTGGTTCACAAGATTCAGGAGCTTTTATCTCGTCCTTGGCTTGTTCACGTTGAATGGGTGTCCCGAGAAGCAAATAGAGCTGCGGATTGGATGGCTAAATATGGTGCCAAGAATAACTCTAATCATGTTATTTGGTCTGAGCCTTGTGTTGATCTCCAACGAATCATCCGCTCGGATTTAGGATAGTTTTTGCTTTGTTTCTTTCCTTGTTTAGACACCAAAAAAATATATTTTTTTGTGACATTCAAATTCATATATACGTTTATAAAATTATTTTTATGTAAAGCATACATATTAGACATTAGACTGTGTTTGATGATTGTCTCAAAAAAAATAAAGATATAGACACAAAAATATAAAAATACACGAATATAAATATACACAAATTTTACAGTATATTTGATAATAATAATCATAATATACAAGATACATTTATCTAATTCAAAAATTAATTTTACTATAAAATCAGAACAACTTTAACATCACTACCATTATTATCACTACCATCATTATCAATTTCTACCACCATTATTATTGTTACTGATTTTTTTATTTTATTTCAAATAAATAAAAAATTAACAACTCCAATTCAAATATCATTTAAACAATTCAAATTGAAAAACAAAAAAAAATAAAAAAAGACACAAACAGATCTATATATGAGGGAGGGTGAGAGTTTGTTCACGCATTGAAAGTGAGACAAATGATGGGAAAAATAACGGGGATAACGAAAGGAGATGCGGAGGCAAAAGACAATGTTGGACGATTTTCTTCGTGCTCGGAGTTACGGCAGCGTTCGACACAAGCAATTTTCTTTGTGTTTGCGATTATAGCGACATTAGATCTACAATAATAGTCGACCACTCCAGTCACCAACACTATTTTTTATCACTAGACGAAGATAGAGATAAAAGAGATAGATGAAACGAAGGCGATGTTGTTGGAGACGGTGGTGCCAGAGAGAGAAAAAGAGAATAAACACAAAGTGCTTTAGAAGTGTAGCTACTTAATATATTTAGGATGATAGAGAATGAGAATGAAACAAATTTGGAAAGGAAGAGTTGAGATGTAATAAAAAAGTGCTTAAGAAGCGTAGCTACTTGATATAAAAAAAATATATTTTTAAAAAAATTAATCGGACTTTAAATACGGAGCTCTATTTTTCTTATTTATCAGTTTGTTTAATATCTCGACGAGTTATAAGATGCTTGCTTCAGTTCACCTAATTACTCTACGAACTAAAAATTTGTATGCAGTTCGTTGATTAGCTTAATTATAAAAAGCTTCTTCTCCTCTTTGAATTTTAATTTCTAGCTTCTCTCTCTAAGATTCTCTCAATTTTCTCTTTCAACTTTCTCAATTCCCTCTCACCCTTGAGGTTAGTTTTGTTTGTCTTTGTTCTTGTTTTTGTTTAATATTTATGTTATATTTATTTATTTATTCAATTTATATAATGTATTATTTGAATA
This sequence comes from Arachis duranensis, assembly GCF_000817695.3. Taxonomy (NCBI): domain Eukaryota; kingdom Viridiplantae; phylum Streptophyta; class Magnoliopsida; order Fabales; family Fabaceae; genus Arachis; species Arachis duranensis. The sequence goes on from NC_029781.3 coordinate 101,577,469, forward strand.
ATTAGATTAGTATTATATAAAAATAATAATTAATTGTTATAAAAATAAATATTTAGACATAGTTAAATTATGTAAATAGTTAAATTAGTGTTATGTGAATTGTTAGACTAGTGTTACATAGAAATAGTTATTAGTTATTATAGGAATAAATATTTTAAAATTGATAGTAATATATAGAATAGTTTTTAATTATTATAAAAATAAATATTTTTAGTGTAGGTTATAATATATAGAAATAAATATTTACAATATAATTATTTGTGATTTGGAGCAGGATTTGCATATTATTAGCATTTAAATAATGTTATAGTAATATTATTTGAATAATTAGATTAGTATTATGTAAAAATAATTATTAATTATTATAGAAATGAATACTTAAGAATAGTTAGATTAGTATTATGTGAATAATTACATTAATATTATGTAAAAATAGTTATTAATTGTTATAGGAATAAATATTTTAGAATATCTTATAATTTTAGAGTTAATAGTAATATATAGAATAATTTTTAATTATTGTAGAAGTAAATATTTTTAAAATAGATCACAATATATATAGATATAGATATTTACAATAGAATTGTTTGTGATTTTATTTTAAATTTAAAGTGTATTTAGAGTAATATTTGCATATTATTAGCATTAGTATTATGTGTTCTTTATTAAGTATAATAATAAATTATTAATTTTGACGATTTGGACATGTATAAATAAATTATGTATTCACGAGATTATTTTTTATATTTTTTAAGTTTTATATAGATTGTACGGATGGAGCAAAATTTGTTGAGAGGTTATGAACAGAACATGTATAAATTAGATAGGAATAATCATATTGTCAGAGAACTTTGACATATGGTATAAAATTTAAATTATGCATTCAATGTGTATAAAAATTATATTTTTAGTAGTCGGAGTTTTATATGATTTTGTTTATCTTTTTAGGGTGGTAGAATCTTACGTACTAAAAAAAATATACTAACATGCCCCCAACAAACTAGCAAGGCCATTCTTTACACAAGCTAGCTTCAGTCATGTACCTACATGCTTGACTAGGATCATGACTGGTGCAAGTGTCTGCTTTGATCAAGAGGTGGCGTTTGGAGTCACATACTTTTCATTTGTTCTGTGGGAGATGACGATCATCTTGGAGGATGTAACTTACAAGTTAGGATTTTGGATAGAAAGAAATTCTATTAGTAGCTATATGATAAGATGGAAGATATTATCTAGTGAACGTAGCATAGAAAATTTATGTATGCAGTTACTAGGAGCTATACCGAAACTTGTTGACAGACAGAATTAGAGTAAGTAGGTCATTAATCTATCATGATTTCGGGCGAAAGTGTACCATGATTTGGAGAGGATTCCATGGAAGAGCGATATATGTAGTACACTCAAGCGTATATCATGCAGATTATAGGAGGAGGTATGTTGTTTTCGGATGCGTCAGACTGAGTCCATATAAGGTGGCTGTGGCTCCCACTTTTAGAGAATCTTAATCAGTGTGGCTAGATGTCTTAGGATTCTGCTGTTCTAGCCTTTCTCTACCATCAAATGTGTCAAGCCACACATACTAGGCAGCAAAACTTGGTAACTGTGATGCTTTGTTCCTTTTTTGGCATATCATTACATTATTCTATGTCAACCCCAAGAATTTGATGAGTGGAAATTTTCCTTGACTCAAAGGTATTTAGTCGATTAAGAATGCGTAATTTATGAGAACTAATAGGATTTGCAGATGGTTGGGATACGAGCCCATTAGGAATCGTAAGGAGACTAGGCTGAGGACCTGGAGACGGATTCTCAATAGTATTAGAATGACCGACATAAGTAATCTATATATTTGGACTTAAGTACAAATGTGTTCGTAAGTAATTGTCTTGTCATATATTTTACAATGTGTGGAACTTGTACATGTTGATTGGATTCTTTATGATGACCCACTCATCCAGCACATCGTTTCGGATAGCGTATTACAGGATGAGGGTACATGGAATGTTGTGTACCCTCTACTATGCTTTTGATTGTCGAGTAGCACCAGATGGACCATGTAGTTAGAGAGTTCGGTTCAGATCAGCATATTCCTACATCACCACTCAACATCAATGTGATGCACGGTCATGATAGTAGCTGAGGCAAAGGGGAGTGGTACCCAAAGTTCTTGCAGGGTTTCCTTCTTCTCTCCCTCTACTACTACAAATACAATAGACAATTTATTTGAATTTTTATCTTAAGTGACAGCCATAAGCAAGATACCTCCATATTTACCATGCAAGTGAGTACCATCAATAGAGATAAACAGTTTACAATTCTTGAAAGTATCAACACATAAGTTCGTTTAATACTGCATATATAACTAAAGGCAACAAAATGACACATACATGGTAAGTACAACTACATTGCAAATAGCCTCCTAGGAAGTTTATTGTACGAATCCTTCCAATCTCCGTATATTCAAGCGATTACCTTCTATTTTGCAAGCCAAACTTTTCTATAGGATGCTTTATAGTTAAAGTGGGTTTTAACAAATCCTTGCAAAACCCTTATGCTAATGGTTGGATCGACTTTTATCATTAAGAAGATCACTTGAGCTATCATTTTCGAGTCCAACCTTTGATGATCTTGTTTAATTGATGTTTTCATAAGAATGAGGATCATTGTATTTTCTCACCTCCCATTTTTTCTACATTTAATGATAGAAAATGCGTATGCTCCATTGACAACCCATTTTAAACTGAGTGCACTAAACTGAATACTTCACATGGCCATTTGCTAATATTTTATATCTACAGTCCTCTTGATGCTATACATTTTTATTGCCATAAGAACTTTCTCTTTATTCTCAAACTGTTGCCCAACTACGAACTCATTAATTGGATCATCATCGAGACCTCCCTGATTAGTATACCAATCTTGGTTCATTGCATCCAGATTCAACGTAGTAAAGTGAGGGAGATGATCATATGGCTGGAAAATATCAGGCTGAGTCAGTACGAATTGCGAGTTTGTAAAGTAGTTTCTCAATATCCTCCTCCTCATCATCATTATTAGGTATATCAATCAGTTCAACTTCTACCTTCTCACTATTGGATACAGGGTTAATTAGATATAGATTGATCATTGGACCTCCAACTGCAAAGCTCTCATGGCTTTCAACATCTGCTTGCCACATGTCTTCTGGTGGTATATTCAAATCTTCATGCTTCAACCCATCATTACTATCTTTAGGTGGCATGTTTAGATCAACCATCAATTTCCTAATGTTTCTTCTTTCAACCCCACCTAACTCGGTGTCATTACTATAGTTGTCAGAATCAAACCGATCAAGTTATTGATTTACTGGTTGAACCGGTTGACTCAGTTCCACATAAATATAAAAATATAAAACAATAAAAAACTTAAAATTAAAAATTTAAATACATATTTTCACTAATATTTAAGAATAATCATGTCTCAAATTCTAAAAATAAATAATATAAAAATAAACATAAATTTTGTCAGTACTGCTATAATAATATCTTAATTTTAACACAATAAGAGTAACAAACATATTAGTACATCACATAATTAATTCACAAAGCCTATCATCTAACCATAATATCAATATATCTCAACATTAACATCAAAATAGATAACCTTAATCACAACACTAGCATTGAAATAGATCAAGCAGATTAATAAATTTATAGTAAAATTTATATTTATATTAATAATGGTACATATTAAAATATAATTAATTCAAAAAATAGAGAATACAAAATTAAATTAAATTAGATATCTATAAAATTATTTAATTGAATGTTTACTATGTAATTAGTTTTTCGTCATATATAATAATAACAAACATCATGGCTGCAACCATGAGGTTTCAAGTTCAAACCTTATCCTTATTATTTTGGAAAAAATTCCGGTGTTACTAGACCGGTCTGGTTGGATTAGTTTTTGTCAATTCTCATTGATTTTAATCGATTTTTGTTGCTTCTTATCGATTTACATCGGTTTTTATTTTTGAATGGTCTAAAAAGTAAATCGAATCGGTTTGAAATTCGATTCATCGATTTTTTGATCGAATCGATCGATCTAATTTGGTTTTTACAACTATGGTAATCACTAATATATGAAAAATTCTCCTCACATAGATCAAGCAGATAAATAAATAATTCTAAAATATAGATTCTAAAAAATTGATTGTACCAATCCCTGATTAATTTTGTTCGGCACAACTTATGATGCATAGATATTGAAAAAAATATTATTTTAATTTTAGCAATATTTTTTAAAATTTTAAAGTTACATAACTACATACAGTAATATAGTTATACTAAAATTACATAAATATATAATCAGTTTTTATATTTTATGTACAAATTAAAAAAGAACAAAAGATCATTTTCAAGAGTTAGAACTTACAAAGTGAACAAAGAATGTACAGAAATTGAGGACCCAATATAAAGTGATAACAGCTAAGAGGGTTAAATGAAACTGAAGGAACTCAAGGAAGGGACACAACAACAGTTACATTTGTTGTAGTGTTTCTTAGCACTCAGTTTGTGTGTATTATTTCCCTTTGTCTCTTCTTGTACAAAGGCCACCCTACTTTTCCCGTAGCCACTCTCGGACAAAAGTTGCCCTGTGCGAGAAGGCACTTGCAATTCACACGTGGCATGGTATATTGTAATTGGAAACTTGATAAATTTTTGAAATGCAACTCCCTCTAGTTTTAGCAAGGCAGGTCCATTAGTTAGCATTTGATTTAAGGTAGAAAAACTGATGTTGGAACTAAAATTTAGTATTATATTTATTGGTTTGAGATTATAATGAAAATTTTAATTTTTTTAATATTTTTAAAAATTAGAGACATAGATCACTAAAATTTTTTGAGAATTTTTTTTCTCTACGATGTGTTACCTGCTGGGCCGCCGTGGGAAGCTGTCGATCACGAGAGAAATTTTGAAGAGAAATCAAGTAAGAGAACATAAGATGATAAGACATTACATCTAACTTAAAATCTTAAGATAATAAGTTAATAGGTCTCTCATCTTATAAACTCCTCACTCTTCCTTATTTTTTTTAGGAAAAACTACCAAAAGTACCCATGAAGTTTACGAATGCTGACAAAAGTACCCATAAACTAAGGAAATTAACGCTGTACCCATGAAAGATTGATTCCGTATGACAAAAGTATTCAAATCCTAAATTTTTGTTGATTTTTTAATAAAATTTCTAAACTACCCTACACTCAACCTCAACTCACTTTTTCAACCTTTCATAACCCAATCTACACCAACCCTTGCCATAGAGTCCGAAACTACTCCCACAACAAACCAGACCGAAATCAATGGTAGTGGTGGTGGTGGAGGATCGGACCTCAGCGGATTCACTCATAAGTTTACAATCCATATCCAAACCAAATATATCAAACACCAAAAAATACTCAACATATAAAAATTTTCAAATTCATTCATCCAATTTCAATTCACTTTAGCAAACCTAGAAGTAGAAACAGCCATCAACCATAAAAAATCAACAAATCCATTCATCAAATTTAAAATTTATTTCAGCAAAAATCAGAAGTAGAAGTAGCCATAAACCTGATCTTCTGTAAATCAATCTCAGCCTTCATAAAAAATAGAAGCAGATTTAAAAAAATAGAACAATATCATTTTAGTAGTAACTAAATCAATTTCTGAAAAGAAGAAAAATGAAATAAAAAACGTTAAAAAAAAAGAAATACCTTTTCTTTGCTTGTAACATCGTTAGTGGCAGAACCTCCATCCACAGCGCCACCTCCCTTTCTTCTTTGATTTCTCTTTACCGAACCCTCTTCCTGCATGCAAGAGCACCACGACCTCTCTCTCTTCTCAGGCGTGCGACGATGGTATTCTCCTCTGCTGGGTCAGGCGCGCCACGATGACGTTCTCCTCGGCTGCAACAGGTGCTCCATGACGATATTCTCCTCAGGTTGGGTCACAGACGCACGATGAAGGTGTTGTAGTCACCTTAAGAGTGAAAGGGAGAAGGCTCTGTGAGCATTTTTGAGAGAGGGATAAGTGAGGAGAGAGGAAGATGTGAGAAGAGAGAGAGTGACGGTAGAATGGGATAAGAGTGGGGTAGTTTGGAAATTTTATTAAAAAATCAATAAAAATTTAGGATTTGGATACTTTTGTCATATGAAATTCATCTTTCATGGGTATAGTGTTAATTTCCTTAGTTTATGGGTACTTTTGTCAGCGTTCATAAACTTCATGGGTACTTTTGGTAGTTTTTCTTTTTTTTTTATTTGAGACTAATTTCATACACTTCTCACATTTGCAACATTAATACTACGGACTAAGAGCCTCTCGCAGTACACTGTATTCGTCCAATATTTTACCTTCCAAACAAATCTCATCACCGACACCACCATCCCACCAATATAGTCTCGCTTGCCTCCACAACCTCTTCAAGAGGAACAGCCAAAAGCACAGGGAAAGGGGTTCAATGGCACATAGAATGACGACACAGGGGTGGACTCGACGGTGTAGAGAACGACGACGCAGGGACAAAGCTGCCGAAACAGACGGAGACAGCTTTTGTTGGAGGGGCTGGAAGCCAGGAGGTCAAAGTAAGTGTTGCGACAGGAGAGAGAGCTTCGTCGGAAGGAGTGTTAGGAGAAGACAACGGTGAATAGAAGGAGGTGGAAGAGGGATGAGGGAGTCGGAGGGTGCCCGAAGAGGAGGGGGAGTTTATTTTATTTTTTAATTTTTATTTAATAAAGATAATTAAATAATTTTGTTTGTTTAATTAAATCAAATATGATATTAAAATATAATTCAGTTCTATACATAATACTTAAGTCTTTGTCTCTTAATCTCTTTTTTCCGAACGCTATCTTAAGATCTGAGTAGTTTAAGGGTTAAACATATTATTAAAAACCTGCAAAATAGGAAATAAATTTTTAGAATTTAAAAAAAAAATAAACTGGTTAAACATGATTCGGTTATTTTAATTGATGAAACTCATTTAATATCTCACTTTATCGACTTAACTTTACTTGTTTATTTAACATAATTTAATGAATCAATTCGATATATTTATTAAAATATTATTATAGTTGTCAGTAGTTGGAAATTAAGTCAGTAATAGCTAGTAGTAAGTAGATAGATATTTATAAAGTTAGTTGAAAATATCTTTATAAATAGCATACCTTTTGTATCATGTAAAACAACTTCAATACAACCACTTCATATATAATATTATCTTCTTATTCTGCTCTCTCTCCCAGAAATTCAACATGGTATCAGAGTCATGGTATCCTCCTTGAAGAGGATAAGCCATTAGTTTTACGGTAAAAAATACCATACTTTTTTCTTTAAACCCAAATAATCAGTCTCCATTATCTTCTTCCTTTCTAATGGTAGAATCATCTTCTACCGTAGCACAAAATCGCACTAACCCTTTCCATTCTAGTGAAAATCCAACCTTTGTCACCGACTCTGTTCCTTCTCCTCTAAACTGATGATCTTCTGTTTTCAAATAGCTGGTGTTGTCTTGGTTATATAATTTTCTCTCTCTTTCTATTACCCGAAATTAAATCAAAGTTTGTTGTCATCATCACTTTTTCTTCTTTTCTCTTCTCTTTTTCTTTTTTTTTTCCCTTTCTCCTTCTTCTTTGGTAAAAAAAAAAACCACCTCCTGTCTGTACATTTTCTTCCTCTCTTTATCTATCTATTCACGATCGTCGCGGCGTCCTGACGTATCATTTATTCTCTCTTCTTTTTCTTTCTTCGTTGCCTCACTCTCAAACACAGAACGAGGGAAGTAGTCTTGTTTCTTCCTCTCTTTATCTATCAGTTCAAAATAGGTCGTCGCAGCGTCCCCGACGTCTCCTCTCCTTTTTTTCTGAGTTCAACAGGTCAAAAATCACTTGCCGCCACCAAAGGCGTCTTCTTCCTATACGTCACTGCATCGCACGCATTGTTTCCTCTGCGTCACTGCATCGCACGCATCTTCTTCCTCTGCGTCACTGCATCGCACGCATCTTCTTCCTCTGCGTCACCGCATCGCACGCATCGTCTCTTCTGTGTCACTGCACAGCCGCTCACAGAAGCCTGTTCCTCCTTCTGTCATGACCAAATTGCAGCCCACACTGCACCGCTATTTTTTTTGTCTTCTCCGCGCCACACGCCTCTTTCTCAACTATCTCATCGAAATTTATCCAAGTTGAGGATTATTGAGCATATTAAAATATTATTATAGTTGTTAGTAGTTGGGAATTAAATCAGTAATAGCTAGTAGTTAGTAGATGAATATTTATGAAACTAGTTGAATGAGAGACACCACCATGGAAGTCCTATTAGTGTGGTTGCTGTACCATCTATGCATCCCAATGGCGGTGGTAAGAAAAGGATTGTTTTGAAACTAGTACAAATGGAGTGTGAACTGTGTACGCTTGAGAAACAAAATGAAGCTCTTCACCAACTTGTTGATGGTCTCAGGGATTGTCTTGTGAAGCACAATTTAGCGTACAAGTTGGATGATTAGTAGTAGGAGGATGGTGGGGTTTAGTTTATGTCATTTATTTGTCTGTCTTTGTTTTTTCTTTTAATTTGAATTACTTTTCATGTTTTGTGTTTGTGATCTTGTTTTCTTGTCAAAAGTCATGTCTTCTTAGCGAGTTTTGGGTCATTTATGTCATATCTCTTGTTTGAGTATTTGCATTTGATAATAAATTATTGAATTTAGATTTAGAAGAATTGACTCTCTAATAGTAATTTATAACAATTGATATGATAGTTATAAAATTTTGAGAGGATTTAAAAAATATAACTAAAAAAAATCATATTATTTGACAATTTTTTTAATTTAATAACATTGTTTATTATCATCTCATATTTTCACTCTTTTTCATTTTGTTTCATCTCTAACGAGATCTGTAACAATCTTCATTACAACACTCTATCTTTATCTATGAATATTTATGAATCAGATCATTTCAATTTATAAATTTACAATATTTATTCGATCTGTAATTTGCAGATATAATCTAATTCACATGATAATCAGATTTGATCCAATCCATACTCTAATAATATCAAATCACGAATATCATAGTTGTATTTATAGATCAATTCTCAAATTTATGGATCAAATCATTTCAATTCGTAAATTTACAGTATTTATCTGTATTCGATCTGTAATTCGCAGATATAATCCAATTCACATGATAATCAGATTTGATCCAATTCACACTCTAATAATATCAAATTGCGAATATCACAGTTGTATTTATAGATCAATTCTCAAATCTGCACTTAATAAACAATATATATATATATATATATATTATACGTCTAACAACAATATATAAAGCCAATACAGAGAGTTGACTATGATTTTGGTGTCCAATTTTTTGGACTATATTAATCCTACAATAAACTATTTTGGAAACTAAATTATAATGACAAAATAGACATAAAATTTATTTTGAAAAATCCAATAACTTCCCACTAAAATGACAGTTTTAAAAAATGTAAGACAGTCTGTAAATTGCTAATAAATAAAAAGAAAATGGACTGGTATGAATATCAATATCTTCACATTCTTCATCATCTTCATGCTTTGTTTAATTCTATGTTAGTTTTAGTTTATATCGTTTGTTCTATCAATATCTTCATGCTTTGTTAGTTTTAGTTTATATCGTTTGTTCTGTCATTGTCTTCATTCTTTATCATGTTCATATTTTGTTTAATCTTATATTAATTTTAATTTATATCCTTTTCTGTATTTTTCTTGCTATTCTATTATTCTCCTTTCTTCAACACTCTCGCCTTCGTCTTCTTTCATTGCCTTCGTCAACTGCAGTTGTTAATTTCATTTAGTCTTACAGCGGTTACTATTTTCACATATAACATCCACTTATATCTTTTCTTCTCTTTAGTTTACTTATCTAATCTATATTTTCAATCATTTATCTGCCTTTTTAATTTATTCTCAACTTTTGACATATAAAAATACTACTATGTCTTTTTTTTATAAATTTAATGTAGAAAAAAATATTTTTTTTGTCTTATCAATTTGATGCAAATATTACTATGTCTTTTTTTTTATAAATTTAATGTAGAAAGAAATATTTTTTTTTGTCTTATCAATTTGATGCAGAAAGAAAACAGTTTCTTTTTATTTGATATGTGTTTTATGTTTTTTATATGTCCTTACCTATCAGTAATTGAATGAAAGAGTTCTATAAATATTTTGTTAACTTATTTTTTTTAAATTACTTTGTAATAATATTTTTTTAATTTTTTAAATATTGATTATGTAGAGTATTATGTTCAAAATTTGAATACATAAATATTTATTTTGAAAATAAATTAAATTATTAATTTTGTCTACCACAATATTATTTATTTTACATATTGGCTAAGTTATTTGATTGGCATATATATAGGACGCAAGAAAATTCGCACCCATCAAAGATTCGTTAAAAACATTAATATGTTAATTTTTTAAACTATCTAAGCTATTAATTATGTAGAGTACTGGATTTGATATTTAATTATATAGAGTACTATTGTTGACATTTATTAATTTTCTAAATTGTATTGCAAAAAAATTAGTTAATTTTATATTTTTTATTTATCACATAATTAACATATAAAAGATAAAAAAAGCCTACACCTATCTGTAGAATGAAAATTTCTCACATATTTTGTTAACTTCTTTTTTTTTTTAATTTGTATTCTATTTTACATTGGATAATATTATTTTTATTAATTATTAGTTCGACATATAACACAACAAATGTAGCAATATAAAAACTTTGTTAATTAATTTTTTAGAATTTTGTTAATTGATTTTGTTAATCTCTTTTTATTTTTAATCTATTTTACATTAGATAATATTATTTTTATTAATTATTAGTTCGACATATCACACAACAAATGTAGCAATATAAAAACTTTGTTAATTAATTTTTTAGAATTTTGTTAATTGATTTTGTTAATCTCTTTTTATTTTTAATCTATTTTACATTAGATAATATTATTTTTTATTAATTATTAGATTTAAATATAATAACATTTAAATGTGACAAAATAAAAATTATGTTATACATTTTTTATTATTTCAACCTTTATGATTATTTTCTTCTCTTTATTTGTCTAACTCATGAGTCATGTAATGTAAGTTTTAATTTATTATTTTGTAAACCATTTTATTTTAATAGATTTTTTAATTAATTTATTTTATTGTATTTTTCTTTTACTTTAAAAACTTTAAGGGTCTAATGATCTTCCGTTTAAACGATTCTAATTATACGATCAAGAAGTAGTTTAAGAGAATAGGTTTGAATTTTGGTAATTTATTAAGTCTAACCTTTATACAAAAAGTTAAAAATATTCTGAAGTCTGAACTTAAAAAACTATTTAATAATAAAATTGAGTTTGTTCAAGATCGGAGAGAGAGAAAGAAAAAGTTAAAATTTTTTAACTAATTACAAAAATTCACTACCATCAAAGCCATTAAATTTGAGTATATTAAGTGAGGATTAATAAGAAGCAAACCAGAACGATAAATCTAAAAGTTTTTTTATCTCTCTTTATATAGTGTTTCACTTTAAGTAACTATTTTAAATAGATAGTATTCAAATAACAAACAAAATAATAAAAAGATTCGCATTAGATTATGAAAGTTAATCTCATCCTTATAATACAATGGCATTATTTCAAAACATGTAAAATAAAATAATAAAGTACACTTAAATTAATGTGCACAATAAAATAAATGTAAAACTTAGATAATAGCAGTCAAATATGAATAGCAATGGTTGCCTTTTTGTCCCAATGTACTATATTAAATTGCGACTTAAATTTATAATTATTAGTTTAAAAACTTACAATTATATTTTTTATTTTAGTTAAAAGTAATATATTTTGATATTATTTTTTAGGATTATTGACATCAAATTTTGATAATTTGAAAAAAAAAATTAAATGCTTTATGTCTTACTTCTTTTAACAAAACTTCAACAACTCATAAAAGTTAACAGAATAGATAGTTATAAATCAAAGTGATAGACAAGATTGAAAGTTGCGATAATAATACTTGGTGATAATTAATTACGGTCGGGTGAAGAGAAGGTGGAAGGAGAAGAAAAAAAATGAGAAAGGAGAACAAGGTAATATAATAATGGCGATGAGACCATGACAAGTATGTGTATAAAGAATAATAATAAGAAAAAAAAAGTGTTTGATATAGTAAAGGGATATAATAAAAATATGAATTAATAATTTTGAAAAAATAACAAAATTAAAGATAATTTAAAAAAATTAAATATAAAATTAAAAAGAAAATTAAAATATTTTTTATCAATTAGAATTATGCACAAAGATAAATAGTGTTTTAAATATAAATTTTTATCTTGACTTCAAATTAAATACTATTAAAAAATAAATAACTAAACTTAATACCGTTTATAAATAGTTAATTTGTAAATAATGCTTTTAAATTTTTATTTTGATTTTGTTACCTATAATAACAACATACTAAATTTGTTTAATATCTTATTTAATTTAAATTTATAAATTTTATACGTTCTAAAAGTTAATTTGATAATTTGGATAAAAATTTTAAATGCTTTATTTCTTACTTCTTTTAGCGAAATTTCAACAACTCATAAAAGTTAATATAATAGATGGTTATAAATCGAAGTGATAGACAAGATTAAAAGTTGCGATAATAATACTTGGTAATAATTAATTACGGTCGGGTGAAGAGAAGGTGGAAGGAGAAGGAAAAAATGAGAAAGGAAAACAAGGAAATATAATAATGGTGATGAGACAATGACAAGTATGTGTTTAGAGAGAGATAGTAAGAGAAAGAATAGTGTTTAATATAGTAAGGGGATATAATAAAAATATAAATTAAAAATTTTAAAAAAATAATGAGATTAAAAAAATCTAAAAATTAAATATAAAATTTAAAAAAATAAAATATTTTTTAACAATTGGAATTATGCACGAAGATAAAGAGTCTTTTGAATATAAATTTTTATCTCGGTCTCAAATTAAATACTATTAAAAATAAATAATTAAACTTAATAACGTTTATAAATATTAAATTTGTAAATAATATTTTTAAATTTATATTTTGATTTTGTTACACATAATTTTTAATTGAATAATATTGAAGCGGTTATATAATTATTTTTATGGTCAATAAATCTGACAGTTTTTCAAAACTCGAAAAGTTATTGATAAGAAGATGTATAATGAATTATGAATGATTTTTTCTAAATACACAATTTTTATACTCTCCTATTTTTTTTATTAATTATTCTTACAGTTTGATATTTAAAACGAAAAAAATAAGCATTCATATTTCTTCTATCTTTCACTATTTATAAAAAAATGAAGGCCTCTTCATATTTAGATTCATATTTTGACCTACCACTTAAAAAGTTAAAATATATGAAGACAAATATGAATATTCATGACATTTAAGTAAAAATTATTTTTTGTAAATAACTAACATATATTTTGGTTTATGTATACTCTTTTTAAATTAGGATAATGTTATTATCATTTTTTAAATTATATTTTTTCTGATAATATATATACCTCTCTATTGCGAGCATTTATAATTTAATATTTAAAGATTTTTTATAGAAATTTTAATTTTAATAAAATATGATATAAATAAGATCACATCAATATTAAAATAAAAAAATACTTATCTAATAAATTTAAAGAGAAAATAATATATTAACAAAAAAATAAAATTAATTTCTTAAAAATAATAGAAAAGCGGCTGAACAGGCACGATAGTGCTCGCTAGTCTTTATAAATAGCATGATTTTTGTATCATGTAAAATAATTTTAACACAATAACTTTATATATAATATTATCTTCTTATTCTGTTCTCTCTCAGAAATTCAACAATATTTAAACCATTTTGACACCCTGTTTTTACTATCAGGCTCCAAAATGAATATTTCCTATGAACATGCAAATTTTTTTGTTGCTTTTTGGCGTTATTCCATGAAATACCATATATTATATGTTGACCCCATAACCTTGAAATTATGTTTTTTTTTCCCTTCTACCCAATTTGTTTTGTTCGCTCCTCAAGCATATGATGCAGCAATAAAG